>NC_091994.1:112799783-112804783 GCF_044704955.1 Pristiophorus japonicus
CCCCACCTTGTTCTGGACGCCTAATTTGTAACCTGCGCCTGATTTTTTAATGTGCAGAACAGGTTTTTTCAGTTCTACAAAAATCTTCACTTGCTCCATTCTACTTTAGTTTGGAGTACGTTTTCACTGTGGAAACTTCCAAATCAGACGTCAGTGGCCTTTTGAAGAAAAAATTCTGTTCCAAAGTGGAACTGTTCTACCTGACTAGAACTGCAGAAAAAAAAATGTGGAGAATTGCGATTTCTAAGATAGTCCGTTCTCCACCAGTTGCTCCTAAAAATCAGGCGCAAATCATGTGGAAACTTGGGGCCAATATGAGAGAACCCTAACCCTAACCCTAAGCCCCCGCTGTTGTTACCTGGACTGCTGGCCACAGGAAATGGTTCCCCGTGGAACGGCCGGTTTTGTGACCAGCTAAGGAGTGGCCTTCTAGTGGTATATTGCAAATTAGGATGGGGACACATTCTGATACATGAACCTTTCAAAGCATTGCTTCCTTGTTTTGATAGATTATTGACAATGATTGAAGACACCGGTTATGTGCCAAACCTTTATGCAACAGGGATGGGCTTTTAATTTAATTACTGTTTTCCTGCATTTTTTGCTTTGGTATTTCAGCTCGTTCCCAAGTCCAAATGTATTTGCAGCTTCTGTAAATAATCTAATCCTGCAATTAATCTGTTTTCACCGTCTGTACAATGTGTTATTTTCACCCATATCTACTGGAACATGTATTTTATATTATGATTACATCGGATAAGAGGGAGCAGCGCGAGCTGCTGCAGGAGGGCGACGGCTGACTGGAGCATGGGCAGGTACAGCAGGAGCGGCGAGGTCGGGGCGAAGGAGCGGCGAGAGATTGTAGAGCGACGTGATCGGGGCCCAGGAGAGGCGAGGGCCCAGGGGCAGCACGGGTCAGCCCACACTACGAGATGTGTGTGCACTGGGTCCGTGCAGTAGAGCTGGTCTCCAGTCGTCCTGGTTAACCCTTGGACCAAGACCTCGCTCGGTCAAGCCCGTGTGGTGGCTGGTGTGCAACGGCCACCCCACGTTAAAAAAATCCACACACAGGCACCTTCCACCCTTCAACATGTAGTTCAGGATCTGGAATATTAGGTCCTTCATTGAAACACCTGTGAACTCATCCCTTTTTGGCGTGGAATCAAGTCATCCTCGATACGAGGCACTGCCTATGATGATGATGACACAGGATACACAGCACAGAAACAGGCCGTTCGGCCCAACCAGTCCATGCCGGCGTTTATGCCCCACTCGAGCCTCCTCCCGTCTTTCCTCATCTAAATCTATCAGCACAGCCCTCTATTCCCTTCTCCCCCATTGACTTGTCCAACCTCCCCTTAAATGCCTCTATACTATTCGCCTCAACCCCTCCCTGTGGCAGCGAGTTCCACATTCTCACCGCTCTCTGGGTAAATTTCGGATGAGACGTTAAACCGAGACCCTGTCTGCCCTCTCAGGTGGATGTAAAAGATCCCACGGTGCTATTTCGAAGAAGAGCTGGAGAGTTCTCCCCGGTGTCCTGGGGCCAATATTTATCCCTCAATCAATATAACAAAAAACTGTGCACCTATTGGCTGCCACATTTCCTACATTACAACAGTAACAACACTTCAAAAAAAATTATTTCTTGTTTGTAAAGCACTTTGGGACATCCTGGGGCCAAGCAAAGTGCTCTAGAGATGCAGCGTTCATTTTGTTTTTGCAACTGGGGCCTCAGTCTCATCTGAAAGACGGCCCCTCCGACAGTGCAGCACTCCCTCAATACTGCCCCTCCGACAGTGCAGCACTCCCTCAATACTGCCCCTCCAACAGTGCAGCACTCCCTCAGTACTGCCCCTCCGACAGTGCAGCACTCCCTCAGTACTGCCTCTTCGACAGTGCAGCACTCCCTCAGTACTGCCTCTCCGACAGTGCGGCGCTCCCTCAGTACTGCCCCTCCGACAGTGCGGCGCTCCCTCAGTGCTGCCCCTCCGACAGTGCAGCACTCCCTCAGTACTGCCCCCCCGACAGTGCAGCGCTCCCTCAGCACTGCCCCTCCGACAGTGCAGCACTCCCTCAGTGCTGCTCCTCCGATAGTGCAGCACTCCCTCAGTACTGCCCCTCTGACAGTGCGGCACTCCCTCAGTACTGCCCCTCTGACAGTGCAGCACTCCCTCAGTACTGCCCCTCCGACAGTGCAGCACTCCCTCAGTACTGCCCCTCCGACAGTGCTGCAATGAACCTAGAGGTGATGGTGTTCCCATGACGTTGAGTTGTGCTTCTCAGTGGTGGAGGTCATGGGGCTGGGAGCTTATGTCTCAAGTAAGCTTGCTGAATGGTTGCAGTGTATCCTATAGATAGAACATACAACTATACTGTGTTAGCAGCTGAGGGGGTGAATATGATGTATTATGAACTGGGAACCAGCATCGAAGCGCTGACCACACTCGACTAGCTCTGCTGGGCGGGCCACATAGTTCACATGCCCGACACGAGACTCCTAAGGCAAGCGCTCGACTCGGAACTCCTTCACGGCAGGTGAGCCCCAGCTGGGCAGAGGAAACTTTTCAAGGACACCCTCAAAGCCTCCCTGATAAAATGGAACATCCCCACTGACACCTGGGAGTCCCTGGCCAAAGACCGCCCTAAGTGGAGGAAGTGCATCCGGGAGGGCGCTGAGCAACTCGAGTCTCGTCGCCGAGAGCATGCAGAAAACAAGCGCAGGCAGCGGAAGGAGCGTGCGGCAAACCAGTCCCACCCACCCTTTCCCTCAACCACTGTCTGTCCCACCTGTGACAGAGACTGTAATTCCATATTGGACTGTTCAGCCACCTGAGAACTCACTTTTGGAGTGGAAGCAAGTCTTCCTCGATTTCGTGAGACTGCCTATGATGAGGATGAAAGGAGTTTGACAAGGACAGAGGTGATGGGCAAGGGCCAACATAGTGTGGGATAGGATGAGGGCAGTGGGTAGTGCCAAGTGGTCATTTCCGTAAGGGGGCGTGGTGCTGATCACAAGCTGCTGCTCCCCTCCATCCCACAACACAGAGAACTTAAACCGAACAGCCAGAGAGAGAGGAGGTTGACGATGAGTGTGTTGGAGACACTGAGTCCTTCGGTAACAAACTCATGGACAAAGATTTCTGCAGTTAGAGGGATGAGGTGGGGCAGAGGCGTGTGATATTGTGGAGTGAAAGTAAGCAGCTTTGGTGACAGATAGAAATCGGCTCAGGATTGGGCAGGCCGCGAGCTTGTGCTCTGCCTTAGTGAGCAGGTGGAGAGGACGGAATGGAATCATGGGCGAAGGGCCAAAGCTTTTGGCAGAAGTCAAATAAGATGGTTTTTGGTCTTCAGAAAACTCAGTTCACTAATGTCATGTGGCAAATGGACACAGAACCCCCAGGGCGGCCTCCTGCACCCAGAAAGGCTCCTGCTCCCAGCGGACATTGAGTCCAGCAAGGCCATCAAGGGTGCTTTGGATAGAATTCCCAGGAAGCCTGAGAATGCCCCCAAGGTGCGGGAGCAACGCAATTGGGGGAGACACAAAGTAGCCGCACTCCCTGGGGGGGGGGGGCAAATTCCTGCCGATTTACAAACGGACGGGGAGCACGTGGATCTGGGTTCCCTTTCCCAGCAGGACTGGTGGATGAATTGCGCTCCTTGGATCCACACAATGTCTGGGGTCCTGTGATAAGGCCGTGCCGTGCCAGGGATCTCACTCTAGTTGGAGAATAACTGCAACGTGAGCAAAACTAGACCCCCACCCCCACCCCGGAACTTCTCAGTGCTCAATCTGAACCTTTTCTTTAGCATTAGCAGAGGTCTGGCTCTCCCATTCCCGGTGAAGGTTAACCGCTGCTCAGGGGCTGGCGTGATGCGCAGTTTCCCCTGGCCAAGGTGCAAGGTGGAGCTAACAGTGTTACCGGAGTTTGCTGGCTGCTCATCACGCTAAACGTTTACTGGCGTCAGACTGTTAAAAAATTCATTCCTGGGATGTGGGCGTCGCTGGCAGGGCCGGCATTTATTGCCCATCCCTAATTGCCCCTTGAGAAGATGGTGGTGAGCCGCCTTCTTGAACCGCTGCAGTCCGTGTGGTGAAGGTGCTCCCACAGTGCTGTTAGGGAGGGAGTTCCAGGATTGTGACCCAGCGACGATGAAGGAACGGCCGATATATTTCCAAGTCAGGATAGTGTGTGACTGGGAGGGGAACGTGGAGGTGGTGGTGTTCCCATGCGCCTGCTGCCCTTGTCCTTCTAGGTGGTAGAGGTCGCGGGTTTGGGAGGTGCTGCTGAAGAAGCCTTGGCGAGTTGCTGCAGTGCATCTTGTAGATGGTACACACTGCAGCCACTGTGCGCCGGTGGTGGAGGGAGTGAATACCATCTGTTATATAACAGTGCCCTAAATCACTGGTTAACTAAAACCAACAAACAATCCTCTTGACCTGCAGACTCTTTGTATCCAGCCTGATGACTCCTGAACTCAATCTGTCACAAGCAGCTGAACCACAGAATCAGTGTTTGACTTAGTATGGCTATTTATTGTTTCTATTTCTGACACACACATACACGAGTGTGCTTCATGAGGTCTGGTATCACGTGCGGTCAAACTGTTAAATTCATTCAGTGCAAATGTTCTCCCCGTTGAGCAATATTTTAGCATCTTGAGACAACAATTCCGTTACCTGGATCACTTACAATGATGGCATGTTCCATGTTTCAAAATCTCCACAACCGAGGGAGGCATCAGGACGCAGGAGACCAAAGAGTGCGAGCTTCAGGAGGTGAGCCTTGGAGCCATTGATGTGGACGGGGCTTCACTGCCAGGCAGCAGATCATTGCCACATTCTTCAGCCGGGTTCCAGCAATGTCACGATTGGACGTCAGAGACAATGAGAGAATTGGTTATCGTCTAAGCCACTAACCCAAATATTTGCTGCTGATTAGACTGGATTTGAACCTAGGTCTTACAGTATTGAAAGATTATGTTCAAACACACTGCAT
>NC_091994.1:112812283-112925697 GCF_044704955.1 Pristiophorus japonicus
TGCTCACCCATCACCCTCTGTGCTCACTGCCCCGTGTCGTAACTCGCACCAAGTCCCACTCACCCATCACCCTCTGTGCTCACTGCCCCGTGTCCTAACTCACACCGAGTCCCACTCACCCATCACCCTCTGTGCTCACTGCCCCGTGTCCTAACTCACACCAGTCCCACTCACCCATCACCCTCTGTGCTCACTGCCCCGTGTCCTAACTCACACCAGTCCCACTCACCCATCACCCCCTGTGCTCACTGCCCCGTGCCCTAACTCGCACCAAGTCCTGCTCACCCATCACCCCCTGTGCTCACTGCCCCGTGTCCTAACTCGCACCCAGTCCCGCTCACCCATCACCCTCTGTGCTCACTGCCCCGTGTCCTAACTCACACCAGTCCCACTCACCCATCACCCTCTGTGCTCACTGCCCCGTGTCCTAACTCACACCCAGTCCCGCTCACCCATCACCCCCTGTGCTCACTGCCCCGTGTCCTAACTCACACCCAGTCCCGCTCACCCATCACCCCCTGTCCTAACTCACACCCAGTCCCGATCACCCATCACCCCCTGTGCTCACTGCCCCGTGCCCTAACTCGCACTGAGTCCTGCTCACCCATCACCCCCTGTGCTCACTGCCCCGTGTCCTAACTCACACCCAGTCCCGCTCACCCATCACCCCCTGTCCTAACACATACCGAGTCCTGCTCACCCATCACCCCCTGTGCTCACTGCCCCGTGTCCTAACTTGCACCGAGTCCCGCTCACCCATCACCCCTTGCTCGCTGACCCCGTGTCCTAACTCGCACCGAGTCCCGCTCACCCATCACCCCCTGTGCTCACTGCCCCGTGTCCTAACTTGCACCGAGTCCTGCTCACCCATCACCCCGTGCTCACTGCCCAATGTCCTAACTCGCACTGAGTCCCACTCACCCATCACCCCCTGTCCTAACACATACCGAGTCCTGCTCACCCATCACCCCCTGTGCTCGCTGCCCCATGTCCTAACTCGCACCGAGTCCCACTCACCCATCACCCCCTGTGCTCACTGCCCCGTGTCCTAACTCGCACCAAGTCCCGCTCACCCATCATCCCCTGTGCTCACTGCCCCGTGTCCTAACTCGCACCAAGTCCCGCTCACCCATCACCCCCTGTGCTCACTGCCCCATGTCCTAACTCGCACTGAGTCCCACTCACCCATCACCCCCTGTGCTCACTGACCCGTGTCCTAACTTGCACCCAGTCCCACTCACCCATCACCCCCTGTACTCACTGCCCCGTGTCCTGACTCGCACCGAGTCCCACTCACCCATCACCCCCTGTGCTCACTGCCCTGTGTCCTAATTCGCACCGAGTCCCACTCACCCATCACCCCCTGTGCTCACTGCCCCGTGTCCTGACTCGCACCGAGTCCCACTCACCCATCACCCCCTGTGCTCACTGCCCCGTGTCCTAACTCGCACCAAGTCCCGCTCACCCATCACCCCCTGTGCTCACTGCCCCATGTCCTAACTCGCACCGAGTCCCACTCACCCATCACCCCCTGTGCTCACTGCCCCGTGTCCTGACTCGCACCAAGTCCCGCTCACCCATCACCCCCTGTGCTCACTGCCCCATGTCCTAACTCGCACTGAGTCCCACTCACCCATCACCCCCTGTGCTCACTGCCCCATGTCCTAACTCGCACTGAGTCCCACTCACCCATCACCCCCTGTGCTCACTGACCCGTGTCCTAACTTGCACCCAGTCCCACTCACCCATCACCCCCTGTACTCACTGCCCCGTGTCCTGACTCGCACCGAGTCCCACTCACCCATCACCCCCTGTGCTCACTGCCCTGTGTCCTAACTCGCACCGAGTCCCACTCACCCATCACCCCGTGCTCACTGCCCCGTGTCCTGACTCGCACCAAGTCCCGCTCACCCATCACCCCCTGTGCTCACTGCCCCATGTCCTAACTCGCACCGAGTCCCACTCACCCATCACCCCCTGTGCTCACTGCCCCGTGTCCTGACTCGCACCAAGTCCCGCTCACCCATCACCCCCTGTGCTCACTGCCCCGTGTCCTAACTTGCACCCAGTCCCACTCACCCATCACCCCCTGTGCTCACTGCCCCGTGTCCTAACTTGCACCCAGTCCCGCTCACCCATCACCCCCTGTACTCACTGCCCTGTGTCCTAACTCGCACCGAGTCCCACTCACCCATCACCCCCTGTGCTCACTGCCCCATGTCCTGACTCGCACCGAGTCCCACTCACCCATCACCCCCTGTGCTCACTGCCCCGTGTCCTAACTTGCACCCAGTCCCACTCACCATCACCCCCTGTGCTCACTGCCCCGTGTCCTAACTTGCACCCAGTCCCGCTCACCCATCACCCCCTGTACTCACTGCCCCGTGTCCTAACTTGCACCAAGTCCCACTCACCCATCACCCCCTGTGCTCACTGCCCCGTGTCCTGACTCGCACCGATTCCCACTCACCCATCACCCCCTGTGCTCACTGCCCCGTGTCCTAACTCGCACCAAGTCCCGCTCACCCATCACCCCCTGTGCTCACTGCCCCATGTCCTAACTCGCACCGAGTCCCACTCACCCATCACCCCCTGTGCTCACTGCCCCGTGTCCTGACTCGCACCGAGTCCCGCTCACCCATCACCCCCTGTGCTCACTGCCCCGTGTCCTAACTTGCACCCAGTCCCACTCACCCATCACCCCCTGTGCTCACTGCCCCGTGTCCTAACTTGCACCCAGTCCCGCTCACCCATCACCCCCTGTACTCACTGCCCCGTGTCCTAACTCACACCCAGTCCCACTCACCCATCACCCCCTTGCTCGCTGACCTACATTGGCTCCCAGTCCAGCAATGACTCGATCGCATCCTTGTTTTCAAATCCCTCCATGGCCTCGCCCCTCCCTATCTCTGTAATCTCCTCCAGACCCACAACCCCCCCGAGATGTCTGCGCTCCTCTAATTCTGCCCTCCTGAGCATCCCTGATTATAATCGCTCCACCATTGGTGGCCGTGCCTTCTGTTGCCTGGGCCCCAAGCTCTGGAACTCCCTCCTCCTTCAAAGACCCTTAAAACCTCCCTCTTTAATCAAGCTTTTGGTCACCTGCACTAATTTCATATGCGGCACTGTGTCAAATCCTGTTTAGTAACCCTCCTGTGAAGCACCCTGGGACATTTTACTACATTAAAGGCGCTATATAAAACAAGTTGTTGTTGCATTGCCTTGGAATCTCCAGGAATCGAAGGTTAACCTCTGGGATTTTGTGGAGAGCAAAACTCCCGGGAGAAAAACCATAGGTGCATTAAAAAATTGAGAGGTTGTTTTTAATTTCTGTGAACACTTTCTTTTATTAGTTACAGAACTATTGGGAAATGTGGAAAAGGCTGTTTGCCGGGGCAAGGGCGGAGGTCACAGAATGAAACCTTGAAGAATGCAAGTGATGGTTGAAGATTGGAAGCATTTGTACTTTTACACGTGAAATCAGTGAACAAAATATAAACCATCAGAAGCCTTGATATATAAAACGCAGGTTAATTTATTTAGTAAAAGATTTGAAAAATAGTGTCCTACATATAACAACTTTACTAATGACCAACATATATCAAATTTCAGAAACAGAAAGCATCATGATCCCAGTTACAATTCAGAAACCACTCGTTCCAGTTGCTGGTAATTCGTGGGACTTTCGGAACAGCACTACCAACTCGATTTGTTTCAAAGTTCTTAAAAAAAAAATACATGCCCCAAAAAAAGTTAAAACACAGAAAGGAAACTTGAGAAACACTGGGATTTTTCAAACTGGTTTTCAAAATAAAAGAACTTTAGTCATTATAAATAGGTTACAATTCGTAAAACTCAATCGAAGGAAACAAGAGTCAAAGACCAATTGAAGATTAAAAGACATTTATATTACAGTCGGCAAAAAAAAACATCAATTTGACATATTTACATTTAAGTAGAAATTCTGATGTCATAAAATTGCATGGTTAAAGTGAAATATTTACAAGAGGCAGCGGGTTTAATGCGTGCAGTATTTTCTACACCACTTTGAACACAATTCCACTTGTGCAAGAACTCCTGTTCAATATTCTGATATATGGAGCCCAGTATTAAGAGTGCCCAGTCCACTGCATTCTGTATTGTCCTAATGAAAATAAGTGGTCAAAACGTGTGTGGTCTTTTTTTTTTAAAGAAAAATGCAGAATTACTGGAGGTTAGAAATATGGTCAACAGCGAACATAAAGAAATGCTCACCCCCTTTGTACAAATTATAACTTTAATGCAGTTTTACTGTTTAGTTTAATAGCCAAGGCAGAAACTTAATTCACAAGAGAAAAACTGACCTTCACAGGGTCACCAGGAAATATTACACGTTCAGGGGTTCAAGCAAATATTATCAACATCCCACCCAAGGCAGCGAAGAGGTCTGCTAATATCATGCAGACCTGCTCAATAAATTAAATACTTGTCAACGCAAGGTCAAATAAGATTCAACCAGCAAATCTTTGGAAGTTAAGAACATCTCTCGAGTCAAGACGTCCTGCCGGCGGCTTCCGAGTATCAATCACCCCCCAGATAGCAAACCGTGAAAGTGCCAGAGTGTTGGTACACTGTGACCTTGCCAAGCACAGACACAACTCGCGTTCTAACGGGAGGAAAGTGCATACATCATCCTGGGAATGAGCGTTTCCACAGATCCGGGGTTTGGGATCGGGAGGATCCAATCTTCGAGAGGCGGGGGAAGTGCTTTAACTATATTGCCAAGGACCTGATGCAACCCGACCACAGTATATATTCAGCCAGACATCAGTGACCATCTCCACAAAACTACACCTAGACACTGAGTTCGCTTCCCCAGAGCCAGGGCAAGAACCAGGCCTTCTCCCCACAGAAAATAAATCACAACACGCAGCGATGAAAAGACAAAACGAGATCCGCATTAAAATAAATAAATTTATCTTTGCTGTGATCACTGCTGTAAAGACACATAAAACCACAAGAACTGGGAGTAGGTCATACGGCCTGTAGATTAACCAGTCACTATAACGACAGCTCAGGAATCTAGTGTTGCTATATATTTGATCAGATTATCACTCTCCTTCATACACACATCAAACACCATGGGAAAAGAAAAGAACAAGAATTAGGAGCAGGAGTCGGCCATTCGGCCCCTCGAGCTGCTCCACCATTCAATGAGATCATGGCTGATCTTCTACCTCAACTCCACTTTCCTGCACTGTCCCCATATCCCTCGATTCCCTGAGAGTCCAAAAATCTATCGACCTCAGCCTTGAATATACTCAGAGACTGAGCCTCCACAGCCTTCTGGGGCAGAGAATTCCAAAGATTCACCACCCTCTGAGTGAAGAAATTCCTCCTCATCTCAGTCCTAAATGGCCGACCCCTTATCCTGAGACTGTGACCCCTGGTTCTAGACTCCCCAGCCCGGGGGAAACATCCTCCCTGCATCTACCCTGTCAATCCCCCTCAGAATCAGACACCGATGAGAAACCAGTGACTGTGACAGTAAGACATTATGCACCCAACAGAAACCGCTCTCTCTAAACCTGCGTCCGCCCCATTTTAAGCTGCTCTCCAAATGAGGCTCAATTGCTGAGGTGCTCCTGCAGAGAGGCTCGACGGGCCTCCTTCTGTGCTGTAACCATTATATGATTCGCTGTTGGCACTCGTTCCCACCGCGTACTTCCACGTGAAGTTCATTTCATACAAATATGCCACAAAAACAAATAGCTGAATTAGTTATTGTGCAACGTTTTGAAATGCGGCAGTCCTTGTGACATGCCCTCAATATCGAGCAATGTACAGGACAGGAATCGGGGAGCGGTGGACAGGGAGCGGGGAGCGGGCAGGGAATGGGCAGCAGTCACAGCTATCACTGGGCCTTAGCCTGAATTGCGACACCTAGGTATTGAGCAGTGAAGGTGGAACTCTGGAGAGCACAGAATCACAGAACGGTTACAGCACAGGAGGCCATTCGGCCCATTGAGCCCGTGCCGGCTCTCTGCACGAGCCCCTCAGTTAACGCTGGAGATGCACAGCTTGTTAATGAACATCTGAATGAGAAATAAAAGTTTAATGATTTGGTTTAATTATATTTATTCTATAAATTAGGATTAGGAAATTGCTGCCTGGTAGGGTGAATCACAGAAATTTACAGCACAGGAGGTGGCCATTCGGCCCATCGAGTCCGTGCTGGGGGTGGATATACATTCAACAGTCGCCTTCAAAAGGCAACTGGATAAATTCTTGAAGGAAAAAAAAAATTGCAGGGATATTGGGAGAGAGCGGGGGAGTGGGACTAACTGAAGGAATGATCAGCCATGATCATATTGAATGGAGGTGCAGGCTCGAAGGGCCGAATGGCCTACTCCTGCACCTATTTTCTATGTTTCTACGCTATGATTCTATGGTCGTGACCCTTCATTAGATGTTGGGGACATTTATTGAGAAGGATCACAAGGAGCGTGTTAACCCATCATGAGCAACAAGGCATTTCCAGTATTTTCCCGTGTCTTTGGTCAGTGAGATAAAATGATAATCGCGAAGTTACTCAGCGACCAGAATCCCAATGTGCCTGGAGGTTTTTCAAAGAACTAGGCTTCCTTCAAAAGTGGAATATATCATCAGGTATTTTCCTAAAGTGCTTTTAATTTCTAATAGAGATAAACAACACAGACAGTTGTTGAAAGTGTGAAAGTGTAAAGAAAGGCAACAGAGATATGACCCAAAACGTTAACCCTGCTTCCTCTCCACAGATGCTGCCTGACCTGCTGAGATTTCCAGCATGTTCGGGTTTTATTCAAGACTCTGTGATAAATGCTGTGCGTGGCACAGAGCTCTCTGCCCCTGCAAACCAGGGCTGTCCCGGCTTCAAATCATCCGTCTACCCTCCGTGCATTGATCCCCACGCAGTGCAACTGGAAAAAGTTGTGACGTTCCGCCTCAGTGCCCCTGAGCCACAGAACGAAAGATATTGGGGCTGAATTTGCGGCCCGCATGTGCCGGGATTAGGCGCGCGCTGCGCATGCGCAGAAACCTGGAACTTGTGATCGGTCAACAATCCTCTCAACTGAGTGTGCGAATCTGAAAGAAAAGGGCCTCCGCAGGCGGAGAGTCAGGTTATTTGCCCAATGAATGCCGTGAAATTCTTACACCTAGTAAAAGCAGGGGCACAAGGCCTACTTTACCAGCATAAGAGTTTAAAAAAATAGAAAAATAAAGTTTTAGCACTCATTGATACATTAAAAACCCTGTCCAATAAGGTAAATTTATATTTAGCCACAGTAAAACATAGAAATTTTTTTTTTAAATTAAATTTGTTAATATTTAATTAAATGGCATTTTAATTAATTTTACGTGTTTTTTTTTGTATTTATTTCAGGTGTGTATTTAAGTGATCCCCATTCATACTTATGGAAGTTTCGTACAAACGGAATCCCCACAAGTATGAATGGAGATTCCCTTCTGTGATTGGCTGGGCCGGTCCATGTGATCCCAGGGTTGCTTGCGAGCCACCTGTGCCCCTGGGATACACGGTCCTCTATTGGCGGGTACACAGAGAGGCCCGGGAGCGCAAATCTACCAACACTCTGGTAAATGCGCAGATTTTTTGCAGGTCGGAAGCATCCAACCGCGATTTCTGCCCCAGTACAACAACTGCAACTCCTGCTCCTGGTAGTTATCCAGTGACTGCCGGGATGTGCATGTATGTGGACATTAGGCAAGGACAGAATCAGACTGGGATGTCCCTCCCTCCAAACCATGGCTGAATAATGATTCACACAGGTCTATGTACCTGAATGGCTGCCTACAGGAGATACTAGCTGCAAAAATGATCAGCTGTGATCTTATTGAATGGTGGTGTAGGCTCGAAGGGCCGAATGGCCTACTCCTGCACCTATTTTCTGTTTCTATGTTTCTAGCTGGGGTCCGGCACTCGAGTGACTGCACTGTCTGAATCACCAGGTTCAGGAGACGGGAGCGGAGAATAACACAGAAACAGAAAATAGGTGCAGGAGTAGGCCATTCAGCCCTTCGAGCCTACACCACCATTCAATAAGATCATGGCTGATCATTCACCTCATTACCCCTTTCCTGCTTTCTCTCCATACCCCTTGATCCCTTTAGCCTCTAACGCCCTTTTGCTGGAGATGTTGAGGCACTGTACATTCTACCTGCCCACTGCAAATCTGCCTTCACGAGCACATCTTTGATTTAAAAAGTAAAACAATTTGAGCTTTTCTACAATCAGCAGCATAAACTAAATTGTATTTACGGAAGGTTAAAGCATTCAAAACAAATGAGATTTACCTTTGGAGACAGAGCGTGATGCTGAACCTCGGGCACTGAGTGAGTTACAGACTCAAATCTCAGTGTGGGGTTTAGTGGGCTTGCTAACTGCTCGCACTGTCAGCACTGGGCACTGGTTGGACAATGAGCCTGCTCCCTGTGTACAACTGAACACCTCCTGCAGCTTGCCGAGTTAATTAAACTGCCGGAACAAACCAGGTTTCTAATTTATCCACAACACAAGACAGGGCCATTTCATTATTGGAAGTGTTGCAGGGGTCACAAAGCATTGAAATCCAAAAGGTGAGCCGGTTTCATTCGGAAATATAAAAAGCTGTTGCTGTGAATAAGTGGAAAGGAGCAACCGAGAATTAAAGCACAGCCCCGCCCACGATGGAGCAGTTGTGTGTTTACCAAGATCTGCGCTGTAACATTGTGATTTTATGCCCTGACACAGTAAGGCTGGGTTCAGAAGCTGCAGCACCAACTAAACCCAGTGTCGTGTGTCAAAGCCCACAATTAGTGAGCACTTCATTCTGGGACATTGGAAAATGAACCCTTAATGGTGGACTGAGGGCATTCGGACCTCACTGAGCTCGGAATGATATTCAGGCACAGGCAGTATCAGGACCAATGGCAAAACAGCAAGAACCCCCCTGTAAGGTCCAGCTATATTTGGCAGCTCGGTGAGATATGGGCATGACTAGTTAGCAACGCTAGAGACTGCAGAAACCCAATTTCAGGCAAAGACCTGTGAGAGACGAATGTTGGCATGGCAAGCTATACTGTGATACAATCAATTCCGCCAGCCAGCAGCAACACAGCTTTTGCACTAGTGCGACCATCACACTACACGCTCCAGGGCGCGGCCTTTCATTCTCTGGCCTGGGCACCTTCCTCATGCTGCTGGGGGGCATTAGCCCAACTCCCAGCCTCCCCCTCAGCACTTACTCACTTATCTGGCATCTTCTCCTTGAAACAACACCCGAGGGAACCATATACCCTGCAAAACACACCACTTAATGGGTGACAATATTTCATATTGGGTTCCTCGAGGTCTAGAGAGAGAGAGAGAGAGAGAAAGGGGGCAAACAATTTGTTTTGGGCGCTCAGAGATCGAGTGCCCCCTGGGCCGAGCCCATGGGAAGCCCTCAACCAGCGACTCTAATCGACACGAGACCAGCTTGCTTCACATTCAGATCTCAATACACCCAGAATACGAGACCACACAGCCAGACCGTGTTACCGCAGCAGCTTAAGTGCATTTCATCACGAAACACTGAAAGCTGCAGAAACAAAATGGAGGAAGATTACCCTTTAACCCCTTCACCATTGGTGTTACTGTTATCTCAAAACGTCACAAGATTTAATTTCTTTTCGTAATAAAATCAGAAATATTCACGTTAAACTCATCAATCCTCAAAGAATAAATTCCGTACTTCATTGCTTCCGATAATCAAAAACTAAACCAAGTTCCCGAAGCAATAATGAACACACTGCGCTTACATCAGAGGATCAGCAATCATTTTAGCATCGAGGCAAAACTGTGCTCAAGACAGACGCGGATTGAGTAGCGCCCCCGACACACACACACCACGGAGGTCAGCCCTGGTGTACGCTCACACCTTCAGCATTACTGTTTTATAAAAACATCACTTTAGGTTGTGGAAAGAAAACACAGGGAAGAAAAAAACATGGTGTAGCAGGGGACGAGAAGTCGAGTTTGTACACAACGTCTGACTGAGGCCTGGAAATACTCAGTGGGTCAGGCAGCGACTGTGGGGAGAGAAACCGAGTTACCGTTTCGGGTCTGTGACCCTTCTCAGAACTGAAAAAGTTTGAGATGTAACAGATTGTTAAGGAAGTGCAGGGGGTGTGAGAGGGGGAGGGGAGGGAAGGTCTGTGATAGGGGGGGAAGGCAGGAGAGATTAGAGAGATAAAAGATGATGGGCCAAAGTGAAATGGTAATGGGACATGTTAGTCTTTGTTCCTTTTGTCCTCCCCACCCCTTGCCCTTCCTTAACAATCTGTTACATCTCAAACTTTTCCAGTTCTGACGAAGGGTCACCGACCTGAAACGTTAACTCGGTTTCTCTCTCCACAGATGTTGCCTGACCCGCTGAGGGATTCCAGCGCTTTCTGTTTTTATTTCAGATTCCAGTATCCGCAGTATTTTGCTTCTGTGTTGTGTGACTGAGACCTCAGCGGGTGTGAGTGTGTCTGGGGGAGGTCAGGGGGAAACGTCTGGCCAACAACCATTGCCTGGACTCAGAAAACCGAGCCATATTTCCGGGCATTACTTGGAGCACAGAATCATTTGGAACAACTGAAGCCAAACAGCGGGCTTCTGCTCTCCAGACATGTTTTGTTAAAGCCTTCTGATATGATACACACGTTTGATAAATATCACTGCAACTTTTAAAATCTTAAAACTAAATTAAGATCACATTCGAGCACCAAACGCTGCAACATTATCGAATGGCCCCCGAGCTGTCTTGTCTGGACTTGATGCCGTCAAACATTTGACTCGATGTCTTTAGTTCATCTGCAGCAGTTGTTAAAGCCTCAACATTTACCAAACATAAAGCAATGGCTGGGGGAGGGAGACCTTCTGTTTGACAATCCAAGGCACACAAGGCAAAACTCATTCTTGTGATGTGTAGGAATGCTCTTTGCAATGTTGCGGGTTTAAAAAAAAAACATTAAAGATGGATTTTACAGGCAGCACGTCCGTTCTCAGTAGTCCTCCACATCAGTCAGGTGGCTTTGCTTCTTTCTCACATTCCAGTGTAAACACTCTGCCAGGCTCTCGAACCAGTCATTCACCGGGTCCCTGAAGCATATCGACGGGACTGGGTAGCAGGAGGTAGTAATGGTAATACTGCAAGAAAATGCAAGCTCATATGAACGAACATGTACAAACTTCTCTCTCCAACCCCCCCTCCCCCCACAGTTTGGCCCCTCTCCACAATGTCCTCCTCCACTCAAACAGTCTGCTTTGGCCCCCGTCACTGGGAGCTACGCTATCTGTGCTGTCAATAAGCTCTTCTTAGTTTATCCATTCCTGGGATGTGGGCGACGCTGGCAGGGCCGGCATTTATTGCCCATCCCTAATTGCCCCTCGAGAAGGTGGTGGTGAGCCGCCTTCTTGAACCGCTGCAGTCCGTGTGGTGAAGGTGCTCCCACAGTGCTGTTAGGGAGGGAGTTCCAGGATTGTGACCCAGCGACGATGAAGGAACGGCCGATATATTTCCCAGTCGGGATGGTGTGTGACTGGGAGGGGAACGTGGAGGTGGTGGTGTTCCCATGCACCTGCTGCCCTTGTCCTTCTAGGTGGTAGAGGTCGTGGGTTTGGGAGGTGCTGCCGAAGAAACTAAGCTAGTTTGATGCTGCAAAGAGGCAGTGATTGGTAGCACTGGTGCTCGATCCGACCCAACGTGTAAATATAGGCGATCCGCAGCTTAAACACTACAATCGTCTGCGGAGGAGGCCGGGAAACAGAGGAGATTTTATTGATTGGAATAAAATTGATAAATTTGGAGAAGACGACAAGACCCCGCTGGAACCAAACTGCAGTAATACAAGTGTCCGGAAAATCTCTCACTAAATACAACAACGTCACTCACAGAATTAATATTACCTTCAACACATCCTATACTGCATCCTTCGACATAGACTCAGATTGTAAAAGTGTCGGGCTATGTCTCAGTGGGCAGCACACTCGCCTCTGAGTCAGAAGATTGTGGGTTTAAATCCCACTCCAGGGACTTGAGCACAAAAATCTAGACTGATACTCCCAGTGCAGTACTGAGGGAGTGCCGCACTGTCGGAGGGGCAGTACTGAGGGAGTGCCGCACTGTCGGAGGGGCAGTACTGAGGGAGCGCCGCACTGTCGGAGGGGCAGTACTGAGGGAGCGCCGCACTGTCGGAGGGGCAGTACTGAGGGAGCGCCGCACTGTCGGAGGGGCAGTACTGAGGGAGCGCCGCACTGTCGGAGGGGCAGTACTGAGGGAGCGCCGCACTGTCGGAGGGGCAGTACTGAGGGAGCGCCGCACTGTCGGAGGGGCAGTACTGAGGGAGCGCCGCACTGTCGGAGGGGCAGTACTGAGGGAGCGCCGCACTGTTGGAGGGGCAGTACTGAGGGAGCGCCGCACTGTCGGAGGGGCAGTACTGAGGGAGCGCCGCACTGTCGGAGGGGCAGTACTGAGGGAGCGCCGCACTGTCGGAGGGGCAGTACTGAGGGAGCGCCGCATTGTCGGATGGGCAGTACTGAGGGAGCGCCGCACTGTCAGAGGTGCAGTACTGTCAGCTGAGATGTTAGACCGAAGCCCCGCCTGCTCTCTCAGATGGACATAAAAGATCCCAGGGCGCTATTTTGAAGAAGAGCAGGGGAGTTCTCCCCGGTGTCCTGGGGCCAATATTTATCCCTCAATCAATATAACAAAAACAGTTTATCTGGTCATTATCACATTGCTGTGTGTGGGAGCTTGCTGTGCGCAAATTGGCTGCCGCGTTTCCCACATTACAACAGTGACTACACTCCAAAAGTACTTCATTGGCTGTAAAGTGCTTTGGGACATCCGGTGGTTGTGAAAGGCGCTATATAAATGCAAGTCTTGCTTTCTATTGGTGTGTGGTGTCACCAGACCAGTAGACTTTCTGGAGGGGTAGATGAAAACCGTGTGCTCCAGTCTGGGCAAAGTGAGGACAGTTTGCCCTCAGAGCGATGGTCAGCGATGTCCCCAGCGACCAGTAATGCTGCTTACCTGTCACCATGACAGATCTCTTGTCGCCTCCGTCCGTCAAATGAAACCCACGCTGTATTCCTGGCGTCTGGTGACAGCATGATCTGAAAATGCAAGCCCAGGGTTTAAGAGCAATGTATTTATATAGCGCCCTTAAACGTAGTAAAACTTCCCAAGGCACCTCACAGGAGACAAAAGGGATAAATCTGATACCGAGCCGCATAAGGAGAAATTACGGCAGAAAGAGGGAGGTTTTAAGGAGCGTTTTGAAGGAGGAAAGAGAGCGAGAGAGGCGGAGATGTTTAGGGAGGGAGTTCCAGAGCTTGGGACAACATCCACATCATGTTGGGTCAAACCTTGGTGTTTGGTGAGAATAGGTGCTCACTGGTGCCCAGTACTGAGCAGACCACCGAACGTGTACCAGACCACGCAACATATTGAGTCATTAAAAAAAATAACGATCTTAGCAGGACCTGGGGTTGGTTTCTGCATCGTCTGACTGTAATCATTGCACGGAATGCAAGGTCAGTACACTGGACCCATCTAGGCAATAGTTTTACACGTCGGGTACATTTTGAGGGATTATACGTTATACATGATGAAGCTTAAGACGTGTAATTCCTTGCCATACCACTCTGAAAAAGGTCACAGGGCATCACAGAACCAGCCCCCTGGCCGATGGTTCCCCAACATTCCCACGGGATTGGTCGATATCCGCACCACACCTTGCCAAGGATTGACACTTGCGGCCCCCCCCACCCGGGGTGGTGCAATTCTCTGCCCGCAGACAGGGACTTTACATCACATGTACTGAAAATATTTCAATAATCACTTTCCCCGACAGTCGCCACTGCACGTTACTGAGGGCGGGCCAGGGGCAGGCCCCGAGAGTGGGGGGGGGGGGGGGGGGAGAGGGGGGCAGGCCCCGAGAGTGGGAGGGGGGGGGGGGGGGAGGGGCAGGCCCTGAGAGTGGGGGGGGGGGGGGAGAGAGGGGCAGGCCCTGAGAGTGGGGGGGGGGAGGGCAGACTCCGACAGTGGGGGGGGGGGGGGGAAGGGGCAGGCCCCGACAGTGGGAGGGGGGGGGGGGGAGGGGAGGGGCAGGTCCCGACAGTGGGAGGGGGGGGGGGGAGGGGCAGGCCCCGAGAGTGGGGGGGGGGGGGGGAAGGCAGACTCCGACAGTGGGAGGGGGGGGGGGGGATGGGAGGGGCAGGTCCCGACAGTGGGAGGGGGGGGGGGGGGGAGGGGCAGGCCCCGAGAGTGGGGGGGGGGGGGGAAGGCAGACTCCGACAGTGGGAGGGGGGGGGAGGGGAGGGGCAGGTCCCGACAGTGGAGAGCACATAAATCTAGGCTGACACTCCCAGTGCAGTGTTGGGGGAGTGTCGCACTGTCGGAGGTGCCGTCTTTCACATGAGACGTTAACCCAAAGCCATGACTGCTCTCTCTCGGGTGGCATAAAAGATCCCAGGGCACTATTTTGAAGAGCAGGGGAGTTCTCCCCGGTGTCCTGGGTCCAATATTTATCCCTCAATCAACATAACAAAAACAGATTATCTGGTCATTATCACATTGCTGTTTGTGGGAGCTTGCTGTGCACAAATTGGCTGCCGCGTTTCCCACATTACAACAGTGACTACACTCCAAAAGTACTTTATTGGCTGTAAAGCGCTTTGGGATGTCCAGTGATTGTGAAAGGCGCTATAGTCTTTCTTGCTATTTGTTGAATATTTTTATTTAAGAAACGATCGCTGAAGACTGGGTTGAACATGATCCCGGCCGCGCACACGACCCCGAGCTGAGCGCACACGACCCCGAGCTGAGCGCACACGACCCCGAGCTGAGCGAACACGACCCCGAGCTGAGCGAACACGACCCCGAGCTGAGCGCACACGACCCCGAGCTGAGCGCACACGACCCCGAGCTGAGCGCACACGACCCCGAGCTGAGCGCACACGACCCTGACCGTGAACACGACCCTGACCGTGAACACGACCCTGACCGTGAACACGACCCTGAGCTGAGTGAACACAACCACATTGTGACGCTGACAATCTTCGCTGGGCGACCAGGTGTAAGCGTGTCGGTGGGAGTCTCGAGGATCCACCAGAGCAGGGCCGAGACAGTTTCTCAATCTCCGTATGGTCACGACAGAGAACCTGCTTTCGGTTGCCTGCAATGCAGTAATGAGCCGGTGAGTCTTGCAGTAAAATAACCGGGAAGGTCGAGTTACCTGGAGTTCCACGCCTGCAGGTACAACGATCGGTCTGAAGGATAAGGAATGTGGACAGATGGGCGTGATCATGATGGCAGGAACGTTTGGGTGAATCATAGAGGCTCCTGCAGCAGCAGCGTATGCCGTACTCCCTGTCGGTGTGGAAACAATCACCCCTGCAAAAACAGAGGGCCAGCTGCATTAGATGCCAAATACAGAGAGAGAGAGAGAGAGAGAGAGAGAGAGAGAGAGAGAGAGAGAGCATATCTCCGCCCTAGCTCATCTGCTGCTGAAACCCTCATCCGTGTCGATGGTACCTCCAGACTCCACTATTCTGGCCGGCCTCCCACCTTACCCCTCTCCGTATACTTGAGCCCATCCAAAACTCGACTGCCCGAGTCCTAACTCGCACCAAGTCCCGCTCGCCCATCACCCCTGTGCTCGCTGACCTACATTGGCTTCCGGTTAAGCAACGCCTCGATTTCAAAAGTCTCACCCTCATTCTCAAATCTCTCCATGGGCTCGTCCCTCATTATCCTCCAGCCCCCCCCCGCCAGCCCGAGATCTCTGCGTTCCTCCAATTCTGGTCTCTTGTGCATCCTCAAATGTAATCTCTCCACCATCGGCGGCCATGCCTTCAGCTGCCTGGGCCCTGAGCTCTGGAACTCCCTCCTTAAACCTCTCCGCCTCTCTCTCCTCCTTTAAGACTCTGCTTAAAACTGACCTCTTTCACCAAGCTTCTGATCACCTGTCCAAATATCTTATGTGGCAAATTTTGTTTTATAACGCACCTGTGAAGCGCCTTGGGGCGGTTTACTGCATTAAAGGCGCTATATAAAGGCAAGCTTTGTCGTTTGCTCAGTTCTGGTTACAGTGTGACCTGATTTTAAATCTCAGTGATGTCAGGAAAGTCTCCGATCTCAATCGGTTGCACGTTCTCGAGTGAGGTGCACTTATGGTCTCAGCTTGTTTCACTGTAGTCATGGTTACACAGAAAACCACCCATCCTTTTGGCAGATTCGTGAGCAGAAAGGCCATGGGGAAACGGTTGGCATGGAAACCAAAGAATTCCACGGGTATAAGCTTGGGCTCAAGGTGCATTGTTGCAATAAGCTTCAGTCCACAGCAGGCCCAGGCAATAACTGTCCGCCCAGGTATCTCACACTGACATCTTACACCAAAGGTGACATCAGAGATGGCTCATTCGCACACAGGGTTTGAAAATCCCGAAGAATAATGCACCTTACCCCTAACCGTGTATCACACTAAAACAGTGACTGAGTGACTTAGCAAACAGCAATTTTATTACAAAATTATTCACTTGGAATGCAGCTCAATCTTTTCTGGATGGCAACTGGAAATTGACAATAGGTATCTACTGTATGTAACATATATCAGGATTGTCAAAATATATATGCCAAGATGTTTAAGAACATAAGAAATAGGAGCAGTGGTTAGCCATACGGCCCATCAACACCAACAACTTGTATTTATATAGCGGCTTTAATGTCGTAACACGTCCCAGGGTGCTTCACAGGAACGGTATCAAACAAAATGTGACACTGAGCCGCATAGAAGAAATTAGGGCAAATGACCAAAAGCTGGGTCAAAGAGGTCGGTTTTAAAGAACGTCTTAAAGGAGGAAAGAGAGGTAGAGAGGCGGAGAGGTTTAGTGAGGAAGTTCCAGAGCTTGGGGCCCAGGCAACAGAAGGCACGGCCACCGATGGTGGAGCGATTATAATCAGGCTTGCTCTGGAGGGCAGAATTGGAGGAGCGCAGACATCTCGGGGGGGTTGTGGGGCTGGAGGAGATTACAGAGATAGGGAGGGGCGAGGGCCATGGAGAGATTTGAAAACAAGGATGAGAATTTTAAAATTGAGGCGTTGCTTAACCGGGAGCCAATGTAGGTCAGTGAGCACAGGGGGTGATGGGTGAGCAGGACTCGGTGCGAGTTAGGACACAGGGCAGTGAGCACAGGGGGTGATGGGTGAGCGGGACTTGGTGCGAGTTAGGACACAGGGCAGTGAGCACAGGGGGTGATGGGTGAGCGGGACTGGGTGCGAGTTAGGACACTGGGCAGCGAGCACAGGGGGTGATGGGTGAGCGGGACTTGGTGCGAGTTAGGACACGGGGCAGTGAGCACAGTGGATGATGGGTGAGAAGGACTCGGTGTGAGTTAGGACACGGGGCAGCCGAGTTTTGGATCACCTCTAGTTTACGGAAGATAGAATGTGGGAGGCTAGTCAGGAATAAGATCATGACTGAACTTCTACCTCAGCTCCACCTTCCTGCACTATCCCCACATCCCTCGATTCCCTTAGTGCCTAAAAATCTATCGATCTCAGCCTTGAATATACTCAACGATTGAGCCTCCACAGCCCTTTGGGGTAAATTCCAAAGATTCACCACCCTCAGTGAAGAAATTTCTCCTCATCTCAGTCCTAAATGGCCGAACATCTAATTTAATATATACCAAGATCATTAAACAGTCGGTGCGTATTTCCAGTTCGAAAATGTCTCAAATTACAAATTTGTGTTCACCCCGAAGTGGCTGATCTCCCAATCAGGGCGCCACCTTGAGGTTGGGAAGTGGAAATGTTGTCAATCATTGACCCAAACGCCCAGCACCCACTGCAGTTCACTGAAAGCAATGGTGAGGGGGCAAGATCTTTGTAAAAATTGAAGTCTTTCTTTAAAACCTGAATTGAAGGTTCATTTTTCAAACAGATACACAAAGATAAGGCCACGGCGGAGTCTTATTTTAGAGTTTTCGTTAAGCCCCAGACCTACCATCTCCTTGCACCGTGGTTATCAGTCGCCCATCCAGAAACAAATCAACGTTGGAGAGATACGAAGAAGGGCCCCGGTCAACCACCACTTCATTCAGGACCTGAGCAATTGGAGAAAAGAAGGAGCTGGTTACTCATTTTGCAAAATGTTTAACTCGTATGCTCCGGTGATCGGAGGCAAGCATCTTGTGACTTACGTTCACAATTCCTCACACACGATGGATTTGCTCTGAGTTGAGAACAGAGAATTGCTCGGAAGGAAGAAAGAAAAATGGGGGCGGGGCAGCACTCTAAGCAACCGGTTCCAGAATGATACTGTTATGTACGTTACCTGCCACCGGAGGGCGCGACTGTCGGAGTCCTGATGGTCACTGGCAGACACGTGCAAGCCATGTATATAATGTTGGCAGCCATGTTAAATCCTCATTTTGAGAATAAATAAACTAGCGTAAGGTCATGCCTGAACTAGCTCACCGTACTTAGCCTCGTGGAGTTATTCGATATTTAACAATTGGCGACGAGTTAAAAATACGAACTTTCACGCAACCATGTCTGTTGGAATTTTGGAGAGATTCGTGGAAGGGGAAGACTGGGAGGATTTTACTGATCGCCTCGGCCAGTACTTCGTTGCCAACGGATTGGAAGGAACCGATAACGCAATTAAGCGCAGGGCGGTTCTCCTCACCGTTTGTGGGTCAAAGATTTATGGCCTTATCAAGAATCTCCTCTCACCAACTCGACCAATGGATAAGGATTATGATGAGATGTGTACGCTGGTTCGGAACCACTTTAAACCGAAGGAAAGCATCATCATGGCGAGGTATCGTTTCTATATGCACAATCGCTCTGAGGGTCAGGGCGTGGTGGAATTTGTCACTGAACTGAGATGTCTCGCTGGGCCGTGCAACTTCGGAGCTGCGTTGGAGGAAATGCTGTGGGACTTTTTCGTGCTTGGCATTGGCCACGAGGTCATCCTTTGAAAGCTGCTGGCTGCTGAATCTCTAGACCTGAGCAGGGCTATCACGATCGCCCAGGCATGCATGTCCACGGACGAAAACTCGAAACAGATATCTTCCCAGCATCGAAACTCACCGGCAAATACTGTGCATAAAATAATATCGGCGGCAGGCAGAGCTGCACATGGCAAGGCCTACTCGTCCGCGTTCGTACGACCTGTAACTGCTCAAAGTCCGCCATCGGGGGTGAATCAAATCTCGCCTTGTTGGCATTACAGGGGCTATCATCGGGCCCATCAATGCCGATTCAAGCAATACGTGTGCAAAGGCTGTGCAACAACGGGGCACCTTCAGCGAATGTGTCCGCAACCGAGCAAGCGTGCTGCGACACACCACGTGGTTGAGGATGATCGATCCAGCGTGGATCAAGCGGCACAAGCAACTCAACCCGAGGTACAGGACGAAGAAGTGTATGGGGTACATTCTTTTACCAAAAGTCCTCCGATAATGCTGGAAGTTAAGTTAAATGGGGTTCCAGTATCCATGGAATTGGACACGGGTGCGAGTCAGTCAATAATGAGCCAGAGGGCTTTCGAAAAGCTGTGGGACACTAAGGCAAAAAGACCCAAATTGAGCCCAATCAATGCGAAGCTGCGGACCTACACCAAAGAGCTCATACCAGTCATTGGCAGCGCGGCAGTAAAGGTATCGTACGATGGAGCTGTGCATGAGTTATCGTTGTGGATTGTTCCAGGCAATGGCCCTACACTGTTCAGCAGAAGTTCGCTTGAGAAAATTAAATGGAACTGGAACCCTATTAAAGCCTCATCATCAGTGGATGATGCTTCGTGTGCTCAAGTGCTGAGCAAGTTTCCCACGTTGTTTGAACCAGGCATTGGCAACTTCACGGCAGCCAAGGTGCACATCCACCTAGGCCCAGATACAAGACCTGTCCATCACAAGGCTCGGGCGATTCCGTACATGATGAGGGAGAAGGTCGAGATCTTCAACAGGAAGGAATCATACCACGAGTCGAGTTCAGCGAATGGGCCAGTCCAATTGTCCCGGTGTTGAAAAATGATGGCACGGTCAGGATCTGCGGCGACTACAAGGTAACGATCAACCGAGTCTCGATACAGGATCAGTACCCGTTACCCAAGGCTGACGACCTGTTTGCAACGCTAGCGGGGTGTGGTGGGGGGGGGGGGGAATTGGGTGCATCAAGAATGTACCCAATTCTCAGAGTGTGATGGAGCTGCGTTCGTTCCTGGGTCTTCTCAACTATTTCAGTAACTTTCCACCTAGTTTGAGCACATTGCTAGAGCCCTTGCACATGTTGCTGAGAAAGGGTAATGACTGGGTTTGGGGCAAATCTCAAGACAGAGCCTTTGAGAAGGGCAGGGACCTGCTATGTTCCAATAAATTACTGGTGCACTATGACCCATGTAAACGTTTAGTGCTGGCCTGCGACGCCTCATCATATGGGGTCAGTTGTGTGCTCCAGCAAGCCAATGTATCAGGCAAACTCCAACCAGTTGCATACGTGTCCAGAAGTCTGTCTAAGGCTGAAAGAGCCGATAGTATGGTAGAGAAAGAGGCTTTAGCATGCGTATATGGGGTTAGGAAAATGCACCAATACCTGTTTGGGCTTGGGTTTGAGCTTGAAACAGACCACAAGCCACTCATTTCCTTGTTTTCTGAGAGCAAAGGTATAAACACCAATGCCTAGTCCCACATCCAAAGATGGGCTCTGACATTATCCGCTTATGATTATGTCATCCGCCACAGACCAGGCACTGAAAACTGTGCTGATGCGCTTAGCCGGCTACCATTGCCCACAACTGGGGTGGAAATGCTGCAAACTGCAAACTTGCTGCTGGTCTTTGATGGCGCCTTCGAGAGCGAGGGGTCACCCATCACAGCTCACCAAATTAGGACCTGGACGAGCCAGGATCCTGTACTGTCGAGCGTAAAAAGGTGTGTCTTAAATGGAAATTGGTCTGCTATTCCCAGGGAAATGCAGGATGAAATTAAGCCTTATAGCTGTCGCAAAGATGAATTGTCTATTCAGTCTGATTGTTTGTTATGGGGTAATCGTGTTGTTATGCCAAAAAAAAGGCAGGGAAACTTTTGTGCGAGATTTACACAGCACCCACACAGGCATTGTCATGATGAAGGCCATTGCCAGGTTTCATGTTTGGTGGCCCGGCATTGACTGGGACTTGGAGACATGCGTGCATCAGTGCAACACTTGCATGCAACTGAGTAACGTACTTGTGGAGGCTCCGCTGAGTCTGTGGTCATGGCCATCCAAACCGTGGTCAAGGATCCACATAGACTTTGCCGGCCCCTTTCTCGGCAAAATGTTTTTAGTGGTAGTGGACGCTTACTGCAAATGGATTGAGTGCGTAATCATGTCATCCAGCATGTCCACAGCCACTATTGAAAGCCTCCGGGCCGTGTTCGCTACCCATGGCCTGCCCGATGTCCTCGTCAGCGACAAAGGACCGACTTTCACCAGTTCGGAGTTCCACGAGTTTATGACCCGTAATGGCATCAAGCATGTCAGGTCTGTCCCTTTCAAACCCGCGTCTAACGGTCAAGCGGAGCGGGCTGTCCAAACCATTCAGCAAAGCCTAAAACACGTGACTCACAGCTCTCTACAGACCCGCTTGTCCCGCATTCTGCTCAGTTACCGGACGAGATCCCACTCACTCACCGGGGTCCCTCCGGCCGAGCTGTTAATGAAGAGCGGCCTCAAAACCAGGTTCTCCCTTGTACACCCGGATCTCAATGATCATGTCGAAACCAGAAGGCAACGGCAGCAATGGTACCACGATCGCGCGGCCGTATCACGTGACATTGCTGTTCATGACCCTGTGTTTGTCCTGAATTATGGTCATGGTCCAAAGTGGGT
Source organism: Pristiophorus japonicus (assembly GCF_044704955.1). NCBI lineage: Eukaryota > Metazoa > Chordata > Chondrichthyes > Pristiophoridae > Pristiophorus > Pristiophorus japonicus. Next base: position 112,834,210 of record NC_091994.1, read on the forward strand.
TGCTGCACGGTTTTGGCCAAGGAGGGGAACAGGGTGTTTGTAGTCAAACTGTTAAATGGCCAAACGTGCAAGAGGCTCATCGACCAAACCAAACTGCGATTCACAGACAACCCAGAACATCATCATCGACCAACCAACACACATCCAACCATCAGTTGACCCTTGTGTCATTCACGAAGACGAACCTACCATCCCCGACAGTCCTGTCAGACCGACTGCTCCGCAATACAGCAATGGTCCCACTAACTCACCCAAGCTTGGGTTCGAACTGAAGATCAACCAGGGAGCGGAAGGCCCCGGAACGTCTCAACTTGTAAATATAACCTGTACCAAGGACTTTGGGGGGAATGATGTTATGTATGTTAACTGGGTTTTACCTGCCATCGGAGGGCGCGACTGTCGGAGTCCTAATGGTCACTGGCAGACACGTGCAAACCGGGTATATAATGTTGGCAGCCAGGTTGAATCCTCACTTTGAGAATAAATAAACTGGAGTAAGGTCATGCCTGAACTAGCTCACCGTACTTAGCCTCGTGGAGTTATTTGATACTCAACAGATACATCAGCTGTGGCTCAGTGGGCAGCACTCTCGCCTCTGAGTCAGAAGATGTGGGTTCAAGTCTAGGCTGACACTCCCAGTGCAGGGCTGAGGGAGCGTTTCACTGTCGGAGGTGCCGTCTTTCGGATGGGACGTTAAACCGAGGTCCTGTCTGCCTCTCAGGTGGATGTTTTGGACAGGCCCGTCTCAAATCTGGTGCGGACACGATGGGCTGAAATGGCCTCCTTCCGTGCTGTAAGTTTCCAGGATTCTATGAAAAGCATTAACCACTGGAATGCTGGGTGGTTGGAGGGAGTGGAGTTGGCCGATGTTTTATATTCCTGTGCCGAGCAGCAGCACCCGCTAAAAGAATGTCCACGTGATGCCAGAAATCTTTGGGGGAGGAAGTGGGAAAACCCAAATATTCAAAGTCAAAACAACACAGGCAGCTTTGTGAGCTTTCCAACCCACAACACTGCCTCACCATCAACCCTCCTCGATCGGAGAAACACCTCGCCCCTGCTCACTGCCTCACTCTCAACCCTCCTCGATCGGAGAAATACCTCGCCCCTGCTCACTGCCTCACTCTCAACCCTCCTCGATCGGAGAAACACCTCGCCCCTGCTCACTGCCTCACTCTCAACCCTCCTCGATCGGAGAAACACCTCGCCCCTGCTCACTGCCTCACCCTCAACCCTCCTCGATCAGAGAAACACCTCGCCCCTGCTCACTGCCTCACCCTCAACCCTCCTCGATCGGAGAACACCTCGCCCCTGCTCACTGCCTCACTCTCAACCCTCCTCGATCGGAGAAATACCTCGCCCTTGCTCACTGCCTCACCCTCAACCCTCCTCGATCGGAGAAACACCTCGCCCTTGCTCACTGCCTCACCCTCAACCCTCCTCGATCGGAGAAACACCTCGCCCCTGCTCACTGCCTCACCCTCAACCCTCCTCGATCGGAGAATACCTCGCCCCTGCTCACTGCCTCACCCTCAACCCTCCTCGATCGGAGAACACCTCGCCCCTGCTCACTGCCTCACCCTCAACCCTCCTCGATCGGAGAACACCTCGCCCCTGCTCACTGCCTCACCCTCAACCCTCCTCGATCGGAGAACACCTCGCCCCTGCTCACTGCCTCACCCTCAACCCTCCTCGATCGGAGAACACCTCGCCCCTGCTCACTGCCTCACCCTCAACCCTCCTCGATCGGAGAACACCTCGCCCCTGCTCACTGCCTCACCCTCAACCCTCCTCGATCGGAGAACACCTCGCCCCTGCTCACTGCTGTCGCTGTCCCCGGGCTGATTCTGAGAATAGGAAGCCAACATGGGATTAGCGGACGAGCATTTGAAATCATTTGCTTTGAGAAAAGGCAAATTGCTTTCAAAAAACCCCAAACAGTCAGCAGGAAAAGACTAAGAAAGTGGTTGATGTTCAAAATGGGTAACTTTCACTTAATTTGATCTTGCATTTAAGTGGTTCGGCAGTGTAGTGGTTAGATTACCGGACAAGTCATGCCGAGGCCTGGACTGATGATCCAGAGACCCGAGTTCCAATCCCACCACGGCAGCTGGGGAATTTAAATTCAGTTAATTAAATAAACCTAAGTTGAAATGTACTTCAATGGGATCTGGCACGGGCTCGATGGGCCGAATGGCCTTCTCCTGCACTGTAACCATTCTATGATTCTCTTCCTCTGCCCCCCACCCTAACCTTGGGCACACAACAGCTGCATGAGGGAGCTGCTCCAAGCTTGCAGTGGGAGGGGACTAAGTGGCTCAGGACAACATCCCATTGGTTCCCCCCCCCTCCCCCGCCCGAGGTCCCCACACAGCACCTTGGCAGGGACGATGTGGCCCAGCAAAACTCAAACCTGCGTCCGCCACTCCAGCAGCCCCGAGCTCGGATCTGGCCTCATCGCAGAAGCAGACACCTTCGCCCACCCTGCACCCCGCTCGTGCTGGGCACTCACCTGGCACTGCATTACTCGTTTCTCCACCTCACCGTCCCCGAGCTTGCTGACGATCAGCCCATTCTCCGCCACCCCGAGCTGTGGGACACCCTTCTGCTCCCGACTCTCCTTCGCCACCCGGACCTTCAGCCGGCTTCGCAGGACGATGGCGACGTTACCTGAGAAACACACAGCGCATTCAGCAACTTCCACATCACTCGCACTTCCAAACAACTCCGGAGTCTAATCAGCAATTTCACTCACTCAGTGAGGCACTAAAGTCCCAGTCCAATTTGACCAAGTATCAGCCAGTGGGCAGACACAAGGTCGTGGGTTCAAGTCCCTCTCCAGAAACTTGAGCACAAAATCCAGGCAGTACTGAGGGAGAGGGGCAGTACTGAGGGAGTGCCGCACTGTCGGAGGGGCAGTACTGAGGGAGTGCCGCACTGTCGGAGGGGCAGTACTGAGGGAGAGCCTCACTGTCGGAGGGGCAGTACTGAGGGAGCGCTGCACTGTCGGAGGGGCAGTACTGAGGGAGCGGCGCACTGTCGGAGGGACAGTACTGAGGGAGCGCTGCACTGTCGGAGGGACAGTACTGAGGGAGCGGCGCACTGTCGGAGGGACAGTACTGAGGGAGAGCCGCACTGTCGGAGGGGCAGTACTGAGGGAGCGCCGCACTGTCGGAGGGGCAGTACTGAGGGAGCACCGCACTGTCGGAGGTGCCGTCTTTCAGATGAGACATTAAACCGAGGCGGTGTCTGCTCTCTCAGGTGGATGTAAAAGATCCCATGGCACTATTTCGAAGAAGAGCAGGGGAGTTATCCCCAGTGTCCTGGGGGCCAATATTTATCCCTCAATCAACATAACAAACACAGATTATCTGATCATTATCACATTGCTGTGTGTGGGATCTTGCTGTGCGCAAATTGGCTGCTGCATTTCCCACATTACAACAGCGACTACACTCCAAAAGTACTTCATTGGCTGTAAAGCGCTTTGGGACGTCCGGTGTTTGTGAAAGGCGCTATATAAATGCAAGTCTTCCTTTTCTTTCTTTCTAAGACAGGCAGGTTACAGATTTCGCAAATTTGGTTACTGAAACATATTTCAGTACACACGTGGTGAGATAATTATACATTATTAAAGGATTTATTGAACAGTTGTGACACCGTGCTCGGTCACTCCCTCTTGTGTTCATTAACCTTTAAACTACATCTCGCTGCCTCCACTGTGTTCCGTAGCCTCCCCGGGGTTGAGATTGCCGCACTTGGTGCGGGATAATTAGAATTCACTGGTGAATATAAAGGGGCTGCAGGAGGGGTCAAAACTAAAAATCATGGATTAAAAACTAGTATTAAAACACTCTACCTAAACGCACGCAGCATTCGAAATAAAGTAAATGAGTTGATGGCACAAATCATTACAAATGGGTATGATTTGGTGGCCATTACAGAAACATGGTTGCAGGGTGGCCAAGACTGGGAATTAAACATACAGGGGCATCTGACAATTCGGAAAGATAGACAAGAAGGGAAAGGAGGTGGGGTAGCTCTGTTAATAAAGGATGATATCAGGGCAGTTGTGAGAGATGATATTGGCTCTAATGAACAAAATGTTGAATCATTGTGGGTGGAGATTAGAGATAGTAAGGGGAAAAAGTCACTGGTGGGCGTAGTTTATAGGCCCCCAAATAATAACTTCACGGTGGGGCGGATAATAATCAAGGGAATAATGGAGGCATGTGAAAAAGGAACGGCAGTAATCATGGGGGATTTTAACCTACATATCGATTGGTCAAATCAAATCGCGCATGGTAGCCTGGAGGAGGAATTCATAGAATGCATACGGGATTGTTTCTTAGAACAGTATGTTACAGAACCTACAAGGGAGCAAGCTATCTTCGATCTGGTCCTGTGTAATGAGACAGGAATAATAAACGATCTCCTAGTAAAAGATCCTCTCGGAATGAGTGATCACAGTATGGTTGAATTTGTAATACAGATTTAGGGTGAGGAAGTAGTGTCTCAAACGAGCGTACTATGCTTAAACAAAGGGGACTACAGTGGGATGAGGGCAGAGTTGGCTAAAGTAGATTGGAAACACAGACTAAACGGTGGCACAATTGAGGAACAGTGGAGGACTTTTAAGGAGCTCTTTCATAGTGCTCAACAAAAATATATTCCAATGAAAAAGGGCGGTAAGAAGGGATAACCAGCCGTGGATAACCAGGGAAATTAAGGAGTATCAAATTAAAAACCAATGCGTATAAGGTGGCCAATGTTAGTGGGAAACTAGAAGATTGGGAAAATTTTAAACGACAGCAAAGAATGACTAAGAAAGCAATAAAGAAAGGAAAGATAGATTACGAAGGTAAACTTGCGCAAAACATAAAAACGGATAGTAAAAGCTTTTACAGATATATAAAACGGAAAAGAGTGACTAAAGTAAATGTTGGTCCCTTAGAAGATGAGAAGGGGGATTTAATAATGGGAAATGTGGAAATGGCTGAGACCTTAAACAATTATTTTGCTTCGGTCTTCACACTGGAAGACACAAATACCATGCCAAAAATTGCTGGTCACGGGAATGTGGGAAGGGAGGACCTTGAGACAATCACTATCACTAGGCGGGTAGTGCTGGACAGGCAAATGGGACTCAAGGTAGACAAGTCCCCTGGTCCTGATGAAATGCATTCCAGGGTATTAAAAGAGATGGCAGAAGTTATAGCAGATGCATTCGTTATAATCTACCAAAATTCTCTGGACTCTGGGGAGGTACCAGCGGATTGGAAAGCAGTTAATCTAACGCCTCTGTTTAAAAAGGGGGCAGACAAAAGGCAGGTAAACTATAGGCCGGTTAGTTTAACATCTGTCGTGGGGAAAATGCTTGAATCTATCATTAAGGAAGAAATAGCGGGACATCTAGATAGGAATAGTGCAATCAAGCAGACGCAGCATGGATTCATGAAGGGGAAATCATGTGTAACTAATTTACTGAAATTCTTTGAGGATATAACGAGCATGGTGGATAGAGGTGTACCGATGGATGTGGTGTATTTAGATTTTCAAAAGGCATTCGATAAGGTACCACACAAAAGGTTACTGCAGAAGATAAAGGTACGCGGGGTCAGTGGAAATGTAATAGCATGGATAGAGAATTGGCTGGCTAACAGAAAGCAGAGAGTCGGGATAAATGGGTCCTTTTCGGGTTGGAAATCGGTGGTTAGTGGTGTGCCACAGGGATCGGTGCTGGGACCACAACTGTTTACAATATACATAGATGACCTGGAAGAGGGGACAGAGTGTAGTGTAACAAAATTTGCAGATGACACAAAGATTAGTGGGAAAGCGGGTTGTGTAGAGGACACAGAGAGGCTGCAAAGAGATTTAGATAGGTTAAACGAATGGGCTAAGGTTTGGCAGATGGAATACAATGTCGGAAAGTGTGAGGTCATCCACCTTGGAAAAAAAAACAATAAAAGGGAATACTATTTGAATGGGGAGAAATTACAACATGCTGCGGTGCAGAGGGACCTGGGGGTCCTTGTGCATGAATCCCAAAAAGTTAGTTTGCAGGTGCAGCAGGTAATCAGGAAGGCGAATGGAATGTTGGCCTTCATTGCGAGAGGGATGGAGTACAAAAGCAGGAAGGTCCTGCTGCAACTGTACAGGGTATTGGTGAGGCCGCACCTGGAGTACTGCGTGCAGTTTTGGTCGCCTTACTTAAGGAAGGATATACTAGCTTTGGAGGGGGTACAGAGATGATTCACTAGGCTGATTCCGGAGATGAGGGGGTTACCTTATGATGATAGATTGAGTAGACTGTGTCTTTACTCGTTGGAGTTCAGAAGGATGAGGGGTGATCTTATAGAAACATTTAAAATAATGAAAGGGATAGACAAGATCGAGGCAGAGAGGTTGTTTCCACTGGTCGGGGAGACTAGAACTAGGGGGCACAGCCTCAAAATACGGGGGAGCCAATTTAAAACCGAGTTGAGAAGGAATTTCTTCTCCCAGAGGGTTGTGAATCTGTGGAATTCTCTGCCCAAGGAAGCAGTTGAGGCTAGCTCATTGAATGTATTTAAGTCACAGATAGATAGATTTTTAACCAATAAGGGAATTAAGGGTTACGGGGAGCGGGCGGGTAAGTGGAGCTGAGTCCATGGCCAGGTCAGCCATGATCTTATTGAATGGCGGAGCAGGCTCGAGGGGCTAGATGGCCTACTCCTGTTCCTAATTCTTATGTTCTTATGTTCTTGTTATGAATTACTGTCCGAATCGATGGGGTGGAGATTGGAGGGGAAATTGCCTTCCTTTGTTCCCAAAAATCGTTGGGGCGGTGCGCTGACGGTCAGAGCCACTGGGAGGGTTTCGGCTGGGCCAGGGGCTCAGTACCCAGGAGGGGGGGGTCAGTACCTGCCTGTTGGTGGCCCGGCCAAACCCGTGGCCGCCATTGCCGGGCTGATCGAAGAGGCGGCCGACTCCGAGACAAAATGGCGGATGCGCCGCGCAGCCATTGGCAGCTTCCCGCCGGGCGAAGCTGTCGGGGGCGCCGAGCGGCTCGACTGTGTGAGGGCGATGTCGCTTCCCGGGCGGGGAGCAGGCAGTGCGCGCTCTGGTGATGTCATTACCGCCGTGCGCACAGGAGCGGGGCGAATACCCGCTCCGCCTCAAAGCATCACGAGGGCAACGCCCCGATCGGCGCAGACTGGCCTCATTTCTTTGAGGCAGTGAGTGCTCTTAAAAATAGGGGCAACTTCGGCCCTACAGCGTTTTGAAAACAAGGTTCAGAGTTGTGAGGCAAACACAAGGATATTATAACGGATATTACGGGTGAGTTTACGGCTGCACTTTAGCTGCGGGGCTTTCCTTCGACACTAACTGCTTGAGCTTAATTTTCACAGTTTATTAATTGACAAAATCCAGCCGGTTAAATTGCTGCTTTGCAAGTCTCTGGCAGCTGCCCAGAAACTCTTCCGTAAGCAAGATCCCCATAAGCTCAAGGGTTGGGCGTTGCTCTCAAATAAAGGACAAGAGGAACCCTGACCTGCCCCCACTGCTTGCTTCGCGGGAGAGCGAGCGAGGTCACTGCGGGGCTCACAGTCACCAGAAGGATTTAACTGCCAGCTGTTTGCTGATGAGGTAATGAAACTTCAAAAAGCACCGGGTCCTACCCATTGGTGGATATGTGCAGGGTAAATACAAGCCCCCTCCCCCCGCAGGGAGCTCCAGGCAAAGGGGAGTGCGGGTCAGAGAGAGGCCTACCGCAGTATGGTGCCGTCAGCCCTTTTAACACAGCTCCCTGCCGAGGCCACAGAATCAATAAATGTATCCATTAGTCCGATCAACTTTGGCCAAAGAAAATAACTGGATTTAATTCTTAGCCTGGGTTATATTACAGACTCGTTCCGAGTTCAGGCCAGGATTCATACATGCACCATTTGGAACAATTCGTTTCGATTCAAGCTTAATTTGTGCAAATGTAGTTTCAGTCCTCATTATGCCTGAATTGTTAAATTCTATTCATTAGAAACCGAGAAGTTACCTTCGATTACTTGCGTGACTTGAGACTGATAGGTGTCAAAGTTAAACGGCGTTAGGAAGCCCAGTGATCCGAGATGAAATGCCATCACGGGCGGGACACTGCCCTATTGAAGGAAAATAGATCGGCAGCTTAGAGCAAACCCTTTCGTCAAATACATACAGCATGTCCCTTCAGAATAAATGGCTTTTTTTTTTAAAAAAAGGTAAACTTTGCAAGCTCTGTTTACTATTGCACAACGCGCACACTCGATTAATTGGTCACTATAGCAACAGCTCAGGAATCTGGTGTCGCTGCATATTTTCACAGATTATCATCTCCTTCGAACACACCACATCAAACACCACTGAGAAATAAAAGAATGTAAGAATTGGGAGGAGTAACACCCCTATTTAAAAAAGGAGGCAGACAAAAAACAAGGAACTATAGACCAGTTAGCCTAACATCTGTCGTTGGGAAAATGCTGGAGTACATTTTAAGGAAGCAGTAGCAGGACATAGAACAGCATAATGCAGTCAGGCAGAGTCAGCATGGATTTATGAAAGGGAAATCATGTTTGACAAATTTGCTGGAGTTCTTTGCGGATGTAACGAACAGGGTGGATAAAGGGGAGCCAGTGGATGTGGTGTATTTGGATTTCCAGAAGGCATTCGATAAGGTGCCACACAAGAGGTTACTGCACAAGATAAAAGTTCATGGGGTTGGGGGTAACATATTCGCATGGAGAGAGGATTGGCTGACTAACAGAAAACAGAGTGTCGGGATAAATGGGTCATTTTCCGGTTGGCAAACAGTGACTAGTGGGGTGCCGCAGGGATTGGTGCTGGGTGGGAAAGCAAGTTGTGAGGAGGACACAAAAAATCTGCAAAGGGATATAGACAGACTAAGTGAGTGGGCAAACATTTGGCAGATGGAGTATAATGTGGGAAAATGTGAGGTTATCCACTTTGGCAGAAATAATAGAAAAGCAAATTATAATTTATATGGAGAAAAATTACAAAGTGCTGCAGTACAGAGGGACCTGGGGGGCCTTGTGCATGAAACACAAAAAGTTAGTATGCAGGTACAGCAAGTAATCAGGAAGGCAAATGGAATGTTGGCCTTTATTGCAAGGGGGATAGAGTAAAAAAGCAGAGAAGTCCTGCTACAACTGGACAGGGTATTGGTGAGGCCACACCTGGAGTACTGCGTATAGTTTTGGTCTCCATATTTAAGGAAGAATATACTTGCATTGGAGGCTGTTCAGAGAAGGTTCACTTGGTTGATTCTAGAGATGAGGGGGTTGACTTATGAGAATAAGTTGAGTAGGTTGGGCCTATACACATTGGAGTTCAGAAAAATTAGGTGTGATTTTATTGAAACATATAAGATAATGAGGGGGCTCGACAAGGTGGATGTAGAGAGGATATTTCCAATCATAGGGGAAACTAAAACTAGGGGACTAGTCTTAGAATAAGGATCTGCCCATTTAAAACTAAGATGAGGAGGAATTTCTTCTCTGAGGGTTGTAAATCTGTGGAATTCTCTGTCCCAGAGAGCTGTGGAGGCTGGGTCATTGAGTATATTTAAGGCGGAGATAGACAGATTTTTGAGCGATAAGGGAGTAAAGGGTTATGGGGACCGGGCAGGGAAGTGGAGCTGAGTCCATGATCAGATCAGCCATGATCTTATTAAATGGCAGAGCAGGCTCGAGGGGCCGTATGGAATACTCCTGCTCCTATTTCTTATGTTCTTATTTGGCCCCTCGAGCCTGCTCCGCCATTCAATCAGATCATGGCTGATCTTCTACCTCAACTCCATTTTCCTGCACTATCCCCATATCCCTTTATTCCGTTAATATCTAAAAATCTATCGACCTCAGCCTTGAATATACTCAGAGACTGAGCCTCCACAGCCCTCTGGGGCAGAGAATTCCAAAGATTCACAACCCTCCGAGTGAAGAAATTTTTCATCATCTCAGTCCTAAATGGCCGACCCCTTATCCTGAGACTGTGACCCCTGGTTCTAGAGTCCCCAGCCCGGGGGAAACATCCTTCCTGCATCTACCCTGTCGAGCCCGATAAGAATTTTCCATTTATATAGCGCCTTTCACGACCACCGGATGTCTCAAAGCACCTTACAGCCAATTAAGTACTTTTTGAAATGTAGTCACTGCTGTAATGTGGGAAACACGGCAGCCAATTTGTGCACAGCAAGCTCCCACAAACAGCAATGTGATAATGACCAGACAATCTGTTTTAGTGATGTCGATTGAGGATAAATATTGGCCCCAGGACACCGGGGAGAACTCCCCTGCTCTTCTTCAAAATAGTGCCATGGGATCTTTTACATCCACCTGAGAGAGCAGACAGGGCCTCGATTTAACGTCTCATCTGAAAGACGGCACCTCCGACAGTGCAGCACTCCCTCAGCACCGCACTGGAGTGTCAGCCTAGATTTATGTCCCTGGAGTGGGACTCGAACCCACGACCTCCTGACTCAGAGGCGAGGGTGCTGCCCACTGAGCCAAGGCTGACATGGTCAGGGAGGGAGGAGACTTCATAAAATATCCCTCATCCCCGTGGGAGAGCGAGATGATTGAAAACAAGAGGACTGTGCCTCTGGAGAACTGCAGAGAGCATCTTCAGAAATAGCAAACTGACCGTCTCAGGCCACTGGTTGCGAGGTCCATCTCCCCCTCTCCCCTGCACTACACGACGCCCTGTAAAAATAACGGATCTCCTCGGTAATGAATAAACGTGACTTACTTGGAATAAGGATGATGCATAAAGCAAGGTGCCGTCTCCGCCCAGGCAGATTATAAAGTCTATTCGATCTGACAAGTCATCAAAGCCTAAAGAGAAATTGAAAAAGTTTCTTCATGTAGCACACCGTTAATAAGGAGGGTTGCAGGTGAAGCAGTAAATGGAATTTGCAGCGAAGAATTCCTGGTGGTTGGTGCACACACAAAGGGCAGCACGGGGAGGAAGGCAGGCCGAATTATTGAGTGAAGAAGAAAAAAAACACAACAACTACTTGTATTGATATAGCGCCTTTAATGCAGGTTCACCAGACTGAGGGCTGTCCTATGAGGAGAGACTGAGTAGACTCGGCCAATACTCTCTGGAGTTTAGAAGAATGAGAGGTGATCTCATTGAAAGATACAGGATTCTGAGGGGGAGTGACAGGGTAGATGCAGGGAGGATGTTTCCCCCGGGCTGGGGAGTCTAGAACCAGGGGTCACAGTCTCAGGATAAGGGGTCGGCCATTTAGGACTGAGATGAGGAGAAATTTCTTCTCTCGGAGGGTTGTGAATCTTTGGAATTCTCTGCCCCAGAGGGCTGTGGAGGCTCAGTCTCTGAGTATATTCAAGGCTGAGATCGATAGATTTTTTGGAGTCCAGGGCAATCGAGGAATATGGGGATCGGGTGGGAAAGTGGAGTTGAGGCCGAAGATCAGCCATGATCTTGCTGAATGGCGGAGCAGGCTCGAGGGGCCGTATGGCCGACTCCTGCTCCTAATTCTCATGTTCTTATGAAGAAACAAGAGGCAAATGAGAATAAGCTGAAGGGAGACAGGTGAGGTGTGGAAATGTATTTGCATCTAAGCTGATACCATACGGTATTTGTGTGCCCCTTGCAATATATTACAAGAGGGAGTCCTGGTCCTTCCAGAACTTTCTGCATAAAATCAGTCAGCTTGCGTAAACAGCTAAACTTGGTTGGAGATGGCTGATGGCCATCAGACAGCTAGGAGACAAGTCATGCTGAGACAAGCACCCCCCCCCCCCCCCCCCGCCATGGTGCTCTCCTATTGTCTACACGACAAGAGTTCCAGGTCACCCCACCCTTTTCTATGTACTCAAACCACCAGCCACTATCTCTTGTAGAGACCTCATCCTTTTGATGTAAACGATAAACTGACCAGGAAATTGAACAATCCTGACACAATACAAGACAGGTGATAGCCCATTACCTCATTCTCATGGAGTAATGGCCGGCTGGCCAACTGATAACCCTGACAAAAGGAAATATCTGTAAACCATGTCAGGACCAGTATATAGTAATTAACTCTTTATCTGTATTCACTGACTGTGAGACAGAGCAATACACAGGGAGAGGCCATAACTTGGGTTTTACTGTATAAATATCTCATGAAACTGTACCATTGCGGAGGTGTTCACTTAGCCCTTGACTGAGTGTGACCTACCCCTTGCTAGCAAGTAAATTAAAGAAACTTCTGCCGGAGCTGTAAGTGTCGGAGTCATTCTTTTCGGAGGTCGAGATTTCGACAGAGGTTAAACAACACAGTTAGTGTGCAAGGGCAGTTTACAGTTCAAAACACGGAAGGCCTGCCCACAAGAATCTCGAGTGGAACTAGGCAGTTGTTTAGCAAGTGTGGTCAAAATGTAAAATTAGCAGCCGGTGTGAGCGAGCAGACAGAGGAATAACAAACTCCTCACACCTCACAGGCCAGCCACGAGACTAGAGCCTGCTGACTGGGCATCATTGCAGACCGGGAAAAGAGATTTCCAAATAACACGATGCAAAATAAACTTCATTCAAAATTAGTATTGTTGTAAAATTGCACTCTGAAAATAGCAATGAGTTTACCTTCTCGAAAAGTGCATAATTTCTGAAGTGGTCCAAAGTTCTCATCGTGGGCGATGGTGGGGTCTTCTAGAACTTTTTTCTCCACGTAAACAATCATTTCTTTCTCCTAAGCACGAAAAACAAGAGAAATGGAAGATTGAGGATCAAGTTTTATCTTTTAAGACGTTACAAAAATATTTCCACACCAGCCGCGAGTCCACAATATCACCGACAGCAAGCCAACAAATTTCGCAAATGTTAAAACAGAAAAATGCTGGAAATACTCAGTGGGTCAGGCAGCGACTGTGGAGAAAGAAACCGAGTTAACGTTCTGGGTCGGTGACCCTTCGACAGAACTGGGAAAGTTTGAGATGCAGGTTTTTAAGGAAGTGCAGGGTGTGTGAGAGGAGGAGGGGAGGGAAGGCCTGTGATGGGGGGGGAAGGCAGGAGAGATTCGAGAGGCAAAAGGGATGATGGTCAGAAATGAGATGGTAATGGGACAAGTTAAGAAACAAACGATGAGTCTAGATGGTGGAATTACCACCAGCCGCCGCGGGAAAGAGAAAAAACGAAAAAAATAGGGGGTATAAAATAAACTTCCCGCATTATTGGCCCCAACTGAACTTTGACACAAAGCAGAATATTCCCGCAGCATTGTAACCCGAGCAAAATGAATCCTTACTGTCGCAGGCACATTACCTCCATGAGGAACATGCAAAGCTCCTTAAATGGTTGCAGCAGCCGTTCATCTTGAATCTTTTTAATGACAAGGATACTCTTCGGAGGTTTGTTCCACGTTAGCCGTTGGCTGGCTGGATCCTGGATGTGCCTGTGATCAAAGAGTGCGGCTCAGGTTAACGGCATGTAAAGGATGTAATCACCAGTTAAAGGGGAAGGGAAACGAGTCCAATGTTCCCGGTCATTTTTTGGGGGAGGCCGTGCGGACCCTTTAAAAGTTCGCGCATGCGCGATTTTTCCCAATTTAAAAGCCGGCTCACCAGCTGTGCAGGACCCCCGGGGCGCTGCATGGGATCTCCCCTCCCCTCCGCCGAGGTGCTGCATGGGACCCTCCCCTAGGGCACTGAGCGGGACCCACCCCCGGGGCACTGTACGGGACCGCCCCCCCCCCCGGGGTACTGCGTGCGGGTCCCCTCCCCGGGGCACTGTTCGGGACCCCCCCAACCCCCCCCCGGGGTGCTGTGTGGGGTCCCTCCCCCCCCGCGCGCTATGCGGGATCCCTGGGGCACTATGTGGGACCACCCCGCTCCCCCCCCCCCCCAGGGCGCAGTGAGGGGACCCCCCGGGGAGCTGCGTGAGACCCCTGTGAGGGACCCCTGGGGTGCTGTGTGAGACCCCCCCCCCTCCGGGGTACTGCGTGCGGGGCCCTCCCCGGGGCACTGTGCAGGACCTTCCCCCAGGGCGCAGTGAGGGACCCCTCGGGGAGCTGCGTGAGACCCCGGTGAGGGACCCCTGGGGTGCTGTGTGAGACCCCCCCCCCCCCCCCCAGGGCGCTGTGTGCGGGGCCCTCCCCGGGGCACTGTGCAGGACCTTCCCCCAGGGCGCAGTGAGGGACCTCCCGGGGAGCTGCGCGAGACCCCGGTGAGGGACCCTTGGGGTGCTGTGTGAGACCCCCCCCAGGGCGCTGTACAGGACCCCCCCCGCGGGGTACTGCGTGCGGGTCCCTCCCCGGGGCACTGTGCAGGACCTTCACCCAGGGCGCAGTGAGGGACCTCCCGGGGAGCTGCGTGAGACCCCGGTGAGGGACCCCTGGGGTGCTGTGTGTGACCCCCCCCCCAGGATGCTGTGAGGGGACCTCCCCCCCAGGGCGCTGTACAGGACCCCCCCTGGGGGGTGCTAGGCGGCCGCACAGCTTGAGGGGAATGTTGGACGAGTCCCCACTGTTTGCAAACAGAAGGTGAACAAGTGATAAATGAGACACCTGGGATGGGGGGATTGTCCTGTGAGCAGAGATTGAGCAGACTAGACATGTATTCTCTAGAGTTTAGAAGAATGAGAGGTGGTCTCATTGAAACATACCAGATTCTGAGGGGGAGTGACAGGGTAGATGCAGGGAGGATGTTTCCCCCGGGGCTGGAGAGTCTAGAACCAGGGGTCACAGTCTCAGGATAAGGGGTCGGCCATTTAGGACTGAGATGAGGAGGAATTTCTTCACTCAGAGGGTGGTGAATCTTTGGAATTCTCTGCCCCAGAGGGCTGTGGAGACTCAGTCGTTGAGTATAGTCAAGACAGAGGTTGATAGATTTTTGGATATTAAGGGAATCGAGGGATATGGGGAACGGGCGGGAAAGTGGAGTTGAGGTCGAAGGTCAGCCATGATCTTATTAAATGGCGGAGCAGGCTCGAGGGGCCGAATGGCCGACACTTGCTCCTAATTCTTATGTTCTTATGTAACACATTTTAGCAACAATTCATTCAAACACAACATTACAGTTCAAACATTTTTACCAACATTTTTCTGACTGTTTAGACTGCCGCAGGCAAATCCCACACTAACACGCAACATTCCAACCCGGCAAAACACGACAGGGAGGGGTGGGGAATGAGAATTTATTTTTACGCAGCGAGTTGTGACGATCTGGAAGGCGCTGCCTGAAAGATCAATAGAATTAGATTCAATAGAAACTTTCAAAAGGGAATTGGGTCGGTTGTTAAAAAAGGAAATATTTGCCGGGCTAAGGGGAAAGAGCAGGGAGTGGGACTGATTGGATCGCTCACACACACAGCCGACACAGGCATGATGGGCCGAATGGCCTCCTCCTGTGTGGTCAGATTCTAAGATATCGAGCGGTTCATCAATTGCAAGACATTCACTGCATTATTTACCTCAAAACTAATCAGGAATTTGGAAGCATCTTTGTTTCGAGTGCGTGTGCGCTTCTAGTTTGTACAGTGCTGTCGGTAATGGACATTACTACAGTGTACCTACAAGTCTGACCACTCTGTACAGAATGCTGTTCCCTGCTCTAAACTTGAATCCCCTAGACCTCAGGATGTCCCGTGCTGATTTCGGACTGGACAGATCGTGACTGTAATGTATTGGCTTCATGGGCTCTTTGCTGAAGAATTCATAGCAACACATCGCTATTCAGAACTAGTTGGTTTATTAGCAAAAGGTTTAACAATCACACTACACATTGCCAGTTCATCCACCAGGCTCACAACCACCTGCCCCATCGTGGATCCCTCGAATCCAATTGGCGGGGGGGTTTATTGAGCCTTGTGAACATCACGTGACTGGCTAAGCCAATCACAGTGCAGCAGCTTCACAACTATTTTCGTTTGCTCCATTGACCTCTGGGTTATGGCCCAGCACGCTTTCACTGCGCCACAGGTGCGTACATTACAGTAGCAACTACATTCCTCTGGCAGATCAATGACGTAAGCACTGGCCTACAATTCAGTGTAATGTATCCGCGCACATTTAATCCAAATTAGATAAAGACTATGCAACGCTAAGTGCGCGTAAATAAAAGATTTAGACAGAAGAAGTGATGTACATTTCGGTCAGTGCCCAAACAAACAGCAACAATGAACATTTTGTTGTACATTATACTGAAGTGTCTGCCAGGAATCTGATGAGAAACAATATCGCAATCTGTCACAATGCCATACATCCTCAGGTCCCAATGACTCAGAGTTTCAATCCCATTTCACATACACGGCAATGTCTCCAACGTGCTATTTAGTATACGCTGAATCCCCTAAACAGCTGGCAACAAATTTAAAGGATGGACTGAATTTTGGGGGTTGTGTGAAACTTTAATATAATAATCAGAAATGCTTAATGGAAAAAGAAATGCTTGTATTTCTACAGCGCCATTCACGACCACCGGACGTCTCAAAGTGCTTTACAGCCAATGAAGTACTTTTGGAGTGTAGTCACTGTTGTAATATTGTAATGTGCAGCAGTCCTGGGTAATCCTTGCCACTGGACCAAGACCTCGCTCTGTCAAGCCCGTGTGGTGGCTGGTGTGCAACGGTCACCCCACGTTAAAAAAATCCACGCACAGACATCTTCCACCCTTCAGGATGTAGTTCGGGATCTGGAATATTAGATCCTTCATTGAAACATCAGTGAACTCATCCCTTTTGGGATGGAAGCAAGTCATCCTCGATACGAAGGGCCGCCTATGATGATGATGATGTTGGAATTACAGTATTGTAACAGAGTGCTGGGTAACAATCACCTCACCGAGAGTGTGTGTGTATATATTTTATACTCGCTGGCCTCCTGTCAGACTGTTGACAGTCGGTCACACGATATGGCGTTTATAAGTATTGCAGAATGCACTAATCTGGTGGGAAAGCAGGAAGTCAAACTACTAACGGAACAGGAGTCCACGTCACGGTTTAATGGGCTGGTCTGGGAACTTTGCAAATTGGACTGTGCCCGGCTGAAAATCCCACCGCAATTTTAAGATTGTTTTTGCGCTGACAGCAACAAAGGTCAATGGCCTCCAGCGTGGGAGACAAGCTCACTGAGGGGCTGTTTTAACGTCTAACAGAGGCGAGACAGTGAGCTCCATCGTCAAGATATCTTTCAGTTAAGTGGCTTTTCGTCAGTCGATCAGTTTCAAAACTCCGTGCCCTGGCTGAAATCAGCCGGAGTGCAGCGTGCGAGATGTCGCAGAATCAGAGGCCATTCGGCCCATCATATCCACGCCAGCCGACAAAGTGCTACCCAGCCTAGTCCCTCTTTCCAGCTCTAGGTCCGTAGCCCTCTAGGTTACAGCACTTCAAGTGCACATCCAGGTACTTTTTAAATGTGGTGAGAGTTTCAGCTCCCCCCCCCCCACCCTTTCAGGCCGTGAGTTGCGGACTCCCACCACCAGAGCTGATGAGAGATAGAACTGGGGTGCCCACAATCAATCCAGAACAGAATCAGACCAAATGGCCTTTAAAAAAAGGGTCTGTATCTCAAGAACAAAATGGGACACAATTGCATATGTATTTAATCACTGCTCGCACAGGTACAAACACAACGTGGGCACCAATACCCAGGGATCAAAAACTGGGCAGCATCACTCCCACACCCATTCCTTGAAGTCACTGAACATCTTCTGAAACCAGACTCCCCTCAAATTTGTTGCCGTTTGCCTTGGACAAATGGCTGCTCCCGCCCCGCGACTGAATACGGTATCAATTGTTAAAAACAATTCTAATGGTCATCGCCTCTAAAAACAGAAAGGAAGGATGGGCACCACAGAATAAAACTTCCTCGGTTGGAAGTACGGCAAAGGTCACGGGTGATGTTTCTTCCACAGGTCTCGGCAGGAGAACCTGCTCCAATTGAGCCAAGAAGTACTTTGAGTCTGATAAACATTCCGCTGCCAATTTTGGTATTATCCGACGTGTGGCGCTAGGGCTGAAAGTCATCGTGAACCCGACACAACAACACTGACAAAACACAAGGATCAAAAGTACTGAGAAATCACTCATTTTGCGTTATGTATTAATGCTTGGGAGGTCACCAGACACCAGAGGGCGCCGCGGTCGGAGGTCATCGGGCTGTACACATGTGGCATGTGTGCTTGGTCACCTGTATATGAGCTGGGTGTCTTTGTCACTCTTGGGCTGGAATAAAGATGGATCAGGTTGGACCCGAGTGAGTTTACAGTAACCAGACTCGAGTCATTACAATTGGCGACGAGGTAATTTAAGAACCTTTGCATGCACAATGGGCACTGTTGGAAGCCTGGAGCGATTCATGGAGGGTGAGGATTGGGTGGATTTTGGCGACCGCCTGGATCAGTATTTTGTGGCCAACGGCATGGAGGCAGAGGCCTACGCAGTTAAGCGCAGGGCAGTTCTCCTCACCGTTTGTGGTCTGAAAATTTACGGCCTCATGAAGAATCTTCTCTCGCCTGTACATCCGGCGGAAGAAGGGTACGAGGAATTGTGTACGTTGGTGGGTCACCATCTGAAGCCACAAGAGGGGATCATCGTATCACGCTACCGTTTCTACACGCATGTTCGTGCTGAGGGCCAGGACGTGTCAGGATTTGTCGCCGACCTGCGACGTCTTGCTGAGCCGTGTAAGTTCGGGAACATGCTGGAAGACATGCTGCGTGATGTCTTTGTGATAAGCATCAGCCATGATGTGATCCTCAGGAAGCTGTTGGCTGCAGAGACGCTGGATTTGAAAAAGGCCATCGCGACTGCCCAGGCATGCATGACGACGGATGATAATTTGAGGCAGATATCATCGATGAGTCGGAATTCCAAGGCAAGTACTGTAAACAAGATGGCGTCGTCTTCGGGCAGAGCTGCTTACGCAAAACCTGCCACTGCTCAGAGCCCGCCAACTGGTTCGATCCAGATTTCACCCTGTTGGCGTTGTGGGGGCAATCATCGGCCTCATCAGTGTCGGTTTAGACAATACTCATGCAATGGATGTTCGAAAGTGGGGCACCTTCACTGGATGTGTCCACAACGGAGCAAGCGTGGTGCGGCTCACCACGTGGTTGATGAGGACCAGTTCAGTGATGGCCCGGATACACAACTCGAGGAGGAAGTGAATGGACTGTATTCGTTCCTGAGCAAGAGCCAGCCGATAATCGTTAATGTGAAGCTGAATGGCATGCCTGTATCAATGGAGCTGGACACGGGTACGAGCCAGTCGATAATGAGACAAAGGACATTCGACAAGCTGTGGGACACTAAGGCTGTGAAACCAAAGCTGAGTCCAGTCAATGCCAGATTGCGTACTTACACTAAAGAACTCATACTGGTGCTCGGCAGTGCAGCAATTGAGGTGTCATATGACGGTGTGGTTCACGAGTTACCATTATGGATCATCCCAGGTAATGGTCCAATGCTGTTCGGCAGGAATTGGCTCGAGAAAATCAAGCTGAACTGGAATGATGTCAAGATGTTGTCCTCCGTGGATAATACTTCATGTGCTCAAGTATTAAAAAAGTTTCTCTCTTTGTTTGAACCGGGCATCGGTAATTTTACGGGAGCCAAGGTGCAGATTCACCTGGACTCCAATGCAAGGCCTGTCTATTATAAAGCTCGGTTTGTTCCGTACACGATGAGCGAGAAGTTTGAAATTGAGCTTGACAGACTCCAGCGTGAAGGGATCATATCACCGGTCGAGTTTAACGAGTGGGCTAGTCCCATTGTTCCTGTGTTGAAGAGTGGTGGCACTGTCAGGATTTGTGGAGACTACAAGGTTACATAAGAACATAAGAAATAGGAGCAGGAGTAACAGATGCATTGAGAGTCATTTTCCAACATTCCATTGACTCTGGATCAGTTCCTATCGAGTGGAGGGTAGCCAATGTAACCCCACTTTTTAAAAAAGGAGGGGAGAGAGAAAACAGGGAATTATAGACCGGTCAGCCTGACATCGGTAGTGGGTAAAATGATGGAATCAATTATTAAGGATGTCATAGCAGCGCATTTGGAAAGAGGTGATATGATAGGTCCAAGTCAGCATGGATTTGTGAAAGGGAAATCATGCTTGACAAATCTTCTGGAATTTTTTGAGGATGTTTCCAGTAGAGTGGACAAGGGAGAACCAGTTGATGTGGTGTATTTGGACTTTCAGAAGGCTTTCGACAAGGTTCCACACAAGAGATTAATGTGCAAAGTTAAAGCACATGGGATTGGGGGTAGTGTGCTGACATGGATTGAGAACTGGTTGTCAGAAAGGAAGCAAAGAGTAGGAGTAAATGGGTACTTTTCAGAATGGCAGGCAGTGACTAGTGGGGTACCGCAAGGTTCTGTACTGGGGCCCCAGCTGTTTACATTGTACATTAATGATTTAGACGAGGGGATTAAATGTAGTATCTCCAAATTTGCGGATGACACTAAGTTGGGTGGCAGTGTGAGCTGCGAGGAGGATGCTATGAGGCTGCAGAGCGACTTGGATAGGTTAGGTGAGTGGGCAAATGCATGGCAGATGAAGTATAATGTGGATAAATGTGAGGTTATCCACTTTGGTGGTAAAAACAGAGAGACAGACTATTATCTGAATGGTGACAGATTAGGAAAAGGGGAGGTGCAACGAGACCTGGGTGTCATGGTACATCAGTCATTGAAGGTTGGCATGCAGGTACAGCAGGCGGTTAAGAAAGCAAATGGCATGTTGGCCTTCATAGCGAGGGGATTTGAGTACAGGGGCAGGGAGGTGTTACTACAGTTGTACAGGGCCTTGGTGAGGCCACACCTGGAGTATTGTGTACAGTTTTGGTCTCCTAACTTGAGGAAGGACATTCTTGCTACTGAGGGAGTGCAGCGAAGGTTCATCAGACTGATTCCCGGGATGGCGGGACTGACCTATCAAGAAAGACTGGATCAACTGGACTTGTATTCACTGGAGTTCAGAAGAATGAGAGGGGACCTCATAGAAACGTTTCAAATTCTGACGGGTTTAGACAGGTACTGAACTATGGCCAAGGTCCAAAGTGGATCACCGGCACTGTTACAGCCAAGGAGGGTAACAGAGTGTTTATTGTCGTGCTCAAGAATGGGCAAACATGCAGGAAACACCTTGACCAGGTTAAACAGCGACACACGGATGAACTGGAACCGAGTGAGGAAGATACAGTCAGTGACCAACCTAACCATTGTTCACTAATCAGAGGACTCTGCTGACATTACTGACTCTGAACCTTCAGTCTCCACTCCCATCAGATCGGCTACTCAGCCCTCAGTCTCAACGGACTCAGAACGCTCCCCCAGAGACAAAGTTGAACTGAGACGATCAACTCGTGAGAGGAAAGCCCCAGACCGTCGTAATTTGTAAAAGGACTGTTGTTAAGATTTTAAAAGGGGGATGTTGTTATGTATTAATGCTTGGGGGTCACCAGACACCAGAGGGCGCCGCAGTCGGAGGTCATCGGACTGTATGCATGTGGCATGTGTGCTTGGTCACCTGTATATAAGCTGGGGGTCTGTGTCACGCTGGCACTCTTGGGCTGGAATAAAGATGGATCAGGTTGCACCTGAGTGAGTTTACATTAACCAGACTCTTGAGTCATTACAATGAGTGTCAGCCATGGCTCAGTGGGCAGCACCCTCGCCTCGGAGTCAAAAGGTTGTGGGTTCAAGTTCACTCCAGGGACTTGAGCACATAAATCTAGGTCGACACTCCCAGTGCAGTGCTGAGGGAGGGCTGCACTGCCGGAGGTGCCGTCTTTCAGATGAGACATTAAACCCCGAGGCCCCGTCTTCTCTCTCAGCTGGACATAAAAGATCCCATGGCACTGTTTCGAAGAAGAGCAGGGGAGTTCTTTTATTTATGCAATAGACAGCCAAAATGATCCAGTACCTAGAAACTATAAATAAACTTTGTTTTACATACTGGCATCAAATCAGCTTTGCTCGAGAACCAGAATACACTTGAGCTCTGCTGGAAGATTTTGTTTATTTAAAATACTTACGCAATATAATTCCTGCCGCATTTGCAGTCCAAAAATATTTGGTATTCACGTTTACCAGTCAGGTTTAAAACAAAAGCTATTATTTGGTTAAGTGCAAGTTTGTAGCTGCTTCCAAAACAAAGGGGACTACTTTCTGCGAGGTTGAGTGTAGTGCACTGGATCGAAGCTCCTTCACTGTGACCCCTCGCCACAAGGATTCCTGCAACCCCCAGGTACCACTGCACACGATTAGGGCTCAGAGGTACAAACATCCCTCTTCGCATATGCCCTTTTTCTCAGAAAGGTGTGGTCACCACCAACACCTTGATCCGCCAGAGGGACAAGTACAAGGCATTGTGGCAACACCCTCGCTCCAAGCACTGGCACCTGCTCGACTGCGTCATCGTTCGAGCGAGGGACCGCAAGGACATGCGCATCACCCGCGCCGTGACAGGAGCCGACGACTGCTGGACGGACCACCGCCCAATCCGTTCCGTCATCAACATCTACATCGCCCCAAAGCGACGACGGCAACTGAAGCAATGC
This sequence comes from Pristiophorus japonicus, assembly GCF_044704955.1. Taxonomy (NCBI): domain Eukaryota; kingdom Metazoa; phylum Chordata; class Chondrichthyes; family Pristiophoridae; genus Pristiophorus; species Pristiophorus japonicus. The sequence goes on from NC_091994.1 coordinate 112,856,748, forward strand.
CGCAGAAAAATCAACACCAGAGCACTCAAAGACCCAGTTAAGACAAAGATCCTCCACCAACCTGACCCCACCACACAGCACTGCCCCCTGGTCATTAAAATCCACAGTGCGGCCTTGGACAATGTGGATCACTTTCCATACCTCACTTTCCGGGAGTCTACTATCAGCAGGGGCAGACATCGATGATGAGGTCCAACACTGCCTCCAGTGTGCCAGCGTAGCCTTCGGTCGCCTGAGGAAAAGAGTGTGTGAAGACCAGGACCTCAAATCTGGCACCAAGCTCATGGTCTACAGGGCAGTGGTGATACCCGCCCTCCTGTATGGCTCAGAGACGAGGACCATATACAGTAGACACTTCAAATCGCTGGAGAAATACCACCAACGCTGCCTCCGCAAGATCCTGCAAATCCCCCGGGAGGACAGACGCACCAACGTCAGTGTTCTCGCACAGGCCAACATCCCCAGCATCCCCAAATCTTCTAGAATCTTTTGAGTATGTAACTAGTAGAGTGGACAAGGGAGAACCAGTGGATGTGGTGTATTTGGACTTTCAAAAGGCTCTTGACAAGGTCCCACACAAGAGATTGGTGTGCAAAATCAAGTACATGGTATTGGGAGTAATATATTGACGTGGATAGAGAACTGGTTGGCAGACAAGAAGCAGAGAGTCGGAATAAACGGGTCCTTTTCAGAATGGCAGGCAGTGACCAGTGGGGTGCCGCAGGGCTCAGTGCTGGAACCCCAGCTATTTACAATATACATCAATGATTTAGATGAAGGAATTGAATGTAATATCTCCAAGTTTGCAGATGACACTAAGCTGGGTGGTGGTGTGAGCTGCGAGGAGGATGCTAAGAGGCTGCAGGGTGACTTGGACAGGTTAGGTGAGTGGGCAAATACATGGCAAATGCAGTATAATGTGGATAAATGTGAGGTTATCCACTTTGGTGGCAAAAACAGGAAGACAGAATATTATCTGAATAGTCACAGATTAGGAAAAGGGGAGGTGCAACGAGACCTGGGTGTCATGGTACATCAATCATTGAAGTTTGGCATGCAGGTACAGCAAGCGGTGAAGAAGGCAAATGATATGTTGGCATTCATAGCGAGGGGATTTGAGTATAGGAGCAGGGAGGTCTTACTGCAGTTGTACAGGGCCTTGGTGAGGCCTCACCTGGAATATTGTGTTCAGTTTTGGTCTCCTAATCTGAGGAAGGACGTTCTTGCTATTGAGGGAGTGCAGTGAGGGTTCACCAGATTGATTCCCGGGATGGCAGGACTGTCATATGAGGAGAGACTGGATCGACTGGGCCTGTTATCCACTGGAGTTTAGAAGAATGAGAGGGGATCTCATAGAAACATATAAAATTCTGACGGGACTGGACAGGTTAGAGGCAGAAAGAATGTTCCCGTTGCTGGGGAGTTCCAGAACCAGGGGTCACAGTCTAAGAATAAAGTTGGTAAGCCATTTAGGACCGAGATGAGGAGAAACCTCTTCACTCAGAGAGTGGTTAACCTGTGGAATTCTCTACCACAGAAAGTTGTTGAGGCCAGTTCATTAGATATATTCAAAAGGGAGTTAGATATGGCCCTTACAGCCAAAGGGATCAAGGGGTATGGAGAGAAAGCAGGAAAGGGGTACTGAGGTGAATGATCAGCCAATATCTTATTTAATGGCGGTGCAGGCTCGAAGGGCCGAATGGCCTGCTCCTGCACCTATTTTCTATGTGTCTATGAAGCACTGACCACACTCGACCAGCTCCGTTGGGCAGGCCACATCGTCTGCAGGCCTGATACGAGACTCCCAAAGCAAGCGCTCTACTCAAAACTCCTACACAGCAAGCGAGCCCCAGGTGGGCAGCAGAAACGTTACAAGGACACCCTCAAAGCCTCCCTGATAAAGTGCAACATCCCCACCGACACCTGGGAGTCCCTGGCCAAAGACCGCCCTAAGTGGAGGAAGTGCATCTGGGAGGGCACTGAGCACCTTGAGTCTCATCGCCGAGAGCATGCAGAAAACAAGCGCAGGCAGCGGAAGGAGCGTGCGGTAAACCAGTCCCACCCACCCCTTCCCTCAACCATTGTCTGTCCCACCTGTGACAGAGACTGTAATTCCCGTATCGGACTGTTCAGTCACCTGAGAACTCACTTTTAGAGTGGAAGCAAGTCTTCCTCGATTCCAAGGGACTGTCTATGATGATGACACTTTCTCTCATTATTCTGTTTTTGCATCAACAACAACAACAGCTTGCATTTATATAGCAGCTTTAATGTAGTGAAAGGTCCCGAGGCGCTTTCCAGGAGCGTTACTCTCTTATCAAAGCCAAGTTATTGTGGTCAGTGTGACAAGTGATACTCGATCACTAACCTGGCTGAACATACATGGAGGAGGAAGGGGAGATAAGCTGGTGACAGCAGGGAGCAGTCAGAAAAGGTCCAATTCTGAAGGTACTGCGATTATGGGTTGGTTGAGGACGGGCATGCAGCGCCGTAGGGAAAGAAAGACTTGCATTTATATAGCGCCTTTCACAACTATTAGACGTCCCAAAGAACTTTACAGCCAATGAAGTACATTTTTTCAGTGCTGTTACTGTTGTAATGTGGGAAACGCGGCAGCCAATTTGCGCACAGCAAGCTCCCACAAACAGCAATGTGATAAAGACCAGATAATCTGTTTTAGTGATATTGATTGAGGGATAAATATTGGCCCCAGGACACCAGGGATAACTCCCCTGCTCTTCTTCAAAATAGTGCCATGGGATCTTTTACATCCACCTGAGAGAGCAGACAGCGCCTCGGTTTAATGTCTCATCTGAAAGACGGCACCTCCGACAGTGCAGCACTCCCTCAGTACTGCCCCTCCGACAGTGCAGCACTCCCTCAGCACTGCCCCTCCGACAGTGCAGCGCTCCCTCAGTACTGACCCTCCGACAGTGCAGCGCTCCCTCGGTACTGACCCTCCGACAGTGCAGCGCTCCCTCAGTACTGACCCTCCGACAGTGCAGCGCTCCCTCAGTACTGACCCTCCGACAGTGCAGCGCTCCCTCAGTACTGACCCTCCGAGAGTGCAGCACTCCCTCAGCACTGCCCCTCCGACAGTGCAGCACTCCCTCAGCACTGCCCCTCCGACAGTGCAGCGCTCCCTCAGTACTGACCCTCCGACAGTGCAGCGCTCCCTCAGTACTGACCCTCCGACAGTGCAGCGCGCCCTCAGCACCGCCCCTCCGACAGTGCAGCGCTCCCTCAGTTTGCCCCTCTAACAGTGCAGCACTCCCTCAGTACTGCCCCTCCGACAGTGCGGCACTCCCTCAGTACTGCACTGGGAGTGCCAGTCTAGATTTCTGTGCTCAAGTCTCTGGAGCGGAACTATAACCCACAACTTCCGGACTCCGAGACGAGTGTGCTGCCCACTGAGCCACGACTGGCACAAAAGGTGGGAGATCCAGTGATTACAAACTAACCACAGATTTCAAAAGCTGCTTACGGTGAGGGGAACATCAGGCAGAGCACCAGAACTCGGTTTTTCTTTTGTCACAGAAAATTAGTTGAAAACCTTTCACTCGAGAGAGAGCGCCTAGAACGGTGCAGCATGATTTGCATTCAACCGCTCCCCCTCATAAAACAACAACTTGTATTCACATAGCACCTTTCCCGTAGTAAAACATCCCAGGGCACTTCACAGGAGCGTGCTCAAACAACATTTGACACCAAGCCACAAAAGGAGAAATGAGGGCAGATGGCCAAAAGCTTGATCAAAGAGCTAGGTTTTAAGCGGCTTCTTAAAAGAGGAAAGAGAGCTAGAGAGGCGGAGAATTTAGAGAGGGAAAACACAATATTACAACATTTTTCCTAACATTTTTCTGATTGATTAGACTGCCGCATCTGCAGATAAATTCCACACAACAGGGGGGAGGAGGGGAGGAGATGGGGAGTAGTGAGTTGTGATCTGGAGTGCACTGCCTGAAAGGGCGGTGGGAGCAGATTGCAAAGTGTTTGCTTCATGGGCTCTTTGCTTAAGAATTCATAGCAACTCATTGCTATTCAGAACTAATTGGTTTATTAACAAAGGTTCAACAATCACACTACACATTACCGGTTCATCCACCAGGCTCACAACCACCTGCCCCATCGTGGATTCCCCCGAACCTAACTGGCCGGGGTTTTATTGAGTCGTGTGAACATCACATGACTGGCTAAGTCACTCACAATGCAACAGCTCTACAACTCTTTTTGGAGGAACAAAATACACATTAGATCAAGTGCCCCCCCAATCTGGGGGACACTCCAGGCACTTAACTGCCCCTTTTTTAAAAAAGTTTTTTGTTTCTTTTTTTTTGTTGGTTTTTTTGTGGTTTTTTTGGGGGCATTAAGACCATATATTTTACAAGTGCCCCCTATAAAAGGGGAGGGGGCACTAAAAATCCGGCAATTAAAGCAAATTAAACTTTAAAACATATAAAATCAAATTAAAATTTGGTTGCCGGGGGTAACGATGCACTCCAGTCCCTCCGGCGCCCACCTCTCGCGGAAGGCCGCGAGCGTACCGGTGGACACCGCGTGCAACAGCTCTACAAACCTGTGAGCATCCTCACAGCTGCGTACATTACAACAGATTCAATAGTAACTTTCAAAAGGGAATTGGATCTGTTCTTAAAAATAATTGTAGGGCTTTGGAGAATGAGGTGAGCAGGAATAATGAAATCGCAGCAGTCAAAATCGATTTCACCATAAAATATATATTATTTTATTTATTCGTCATGGGATGTGGGCGTCGCTGCCAAGGCCGGCATTTATTGCCCATCCCCAATTGCCCCTTGAGCAGGTGGTGGTGAGCCGCCTTCCTGAACCGCTGCAGTCCGTGTGGTGAAGATGCTCCCACAGTGTTGACTTTGTCGCAGTGGTTTTGGTACAACTGAGTGTTTCGCTGGGCCATTTCAGGGCAGTTAAGAGTCAACCACATTGCTGTGGGTCTGGAGTCACCTATAGGCCCAGACCGGATAAGGACGGCAGATTTCCTTCCCTGAAGGACATTAGTGAACCGGATGGGTCTTTACGATAATCCGGTAGTTTCATGGTCACCATTACTGATACTAGCTTTTTAATTCCAGGTTTATTTAATTAACTGAATTTAAATTCCCCAGCTGCCGTGGTGGGATTTTGAACTCGTGTCTCTGGATCATTAGTCCAGTAACATAACCACTGCGCTGCCGTACCCCTTTAAATCACAACACAGCAGAGGGCGTGAGTTCTGCAATGTTTCTATTGTTCTAATGCTGACACCAAACCCAAAATAAACCTGTCTGATTTGCCAAGGCTTATGGGCAGAAACAGCCATTTATATTCTAACTGGGTCATGCCACCTGCTGCAGGCTTTGATGATCCAGTGAATAAACCGGCTCGGAGAACCAGTATGGCTCCATGGTGTCACATTTCACTGCGCAGACGGAATCGATATTAACTGCGGAGATTGCATTAATCTGACTCATAGAATCATAGAATGGTTAGAGCACAGGAGGCGCCAGTGGGCCGGGTGTATCGTGGGGGCTGATCCACTCCCACCCGTTCGGTGCCTTCGCCAAAGTTGAATTTCAACCTCATTCTGTCCAGTTTTTTGGGCTTGTTCCTTCAGGAAAGAAGCCAAGACCATGGAGCAGGTGCAGAAGAGATTCACTGAGAGACATTAGTCTTCAAACATAAGAACAAAAGAATTAGGAGCAGGAGTAGGCCATTCGGCCCTTTGAGCCTGCACCACCATTCAATGAGTTCATGGCTGAACATGCAACTTCAGTACCCCCTTCCTGCTTTCTCGCCATACCCATTGATCCCCCTAGTAGTAAGGACTTCATCTAACTCCTTTTTGAATATATTTAGTGAATTGGCCTCAACAACTTTCTGTGGTAGAGAATTCCACAGGTTCACCACTATCCCTTCATTTCCTTAATATCCAAAAATCTGTCTTGAATATACTCAGAGACTGAGTCTCCACAGCCCTCTGGGGCAGAGAATTCCAAAGATTCACCACCCTCTGAGTGAAAAAATTCCTCCTCATCTCAGTCCTAAATGGCCGACCCCTTATCCTGAGACTGTGACCCCTGGTTCTAGACTCCCCAGCCCGGGGGAAACATCCTCCCTGATCTACCCTGTCAAGCCCTGTAAGATTTTGTGTGTTTCAATGAGATCACCTCTCATTCTTTTAAACTCTGAAGAATATCAGCCTCATCCTCTCAATCTCTCCTCATAGGACAATCCCCCCATCCCAGGAATCAGTCTGCTGAACCTTGAGGACAAACTAGAGAAATAGAAGCTCATTTCACTGGAACAAAGACAGTCAAGAGCAGGTCTGACAGAGAGGTTCAAAATTCTGAGCATCTGTCCTCGGGTTCTCGTCCAGAGCGTGGACTAACCCACCGCCGTTAGCAATATTGCGGAGAGGAGATCCCTGGTACGGTTAGCAACCGGACTCTGGAGGCAGCAGGGAAGGTGAAGGGGGGGGGGGGGGTGGAGGCGAGCAGTACTGAGGGGAGGGGATCTGGTTCATGCTACTCTCAGCGATCACCGAGACACTGAATGGGCCCCCAATATGTGGATTGTCAGCATGTATCACAGCACAAGGTGGCACCTTCAGCGAGAACTCCCGGGGGGGGGGGGGGGCGCGAATGTCAACATAGAGGAACTTCGAGGATTACTTCAGTGAGAAGACATCAACACAGGATCCTCAAATAGTTGTTTAAATGTGTCATTTGCATGGTCAAAGCGAAGACACAGGAGCTGCCTCTGATGGGGTCCACCACTGAGGCTGGCTCCGAGTCTGCCAGCCCCAATATCTGGATCTAACCCCCCTCCCCACCCCCGCCTCATTGGCCGCTTGTGGACTGTACCACTTTCTACCAGGGGGAAACTGGGTGACAGTGACTCTGCCTTTCACCTCTGGAAATAAGATTTGAATCTAGCCCAGACTGATAGAATCCTAGAGGTTTGCGGCACGGAAGGAGACCATTCGGCCCGTCGTGTCCGCGCCGGCCGACAAAGAGCTACCCAGCCTAATCCTCTGGCTGGGGAGTCTAGACCAGGGGTCACAGTCTCTGAATAAATACAGCTATCCAGCCTAATCCCACTTTCCAGCTCTTGATCCGTAGCCCTGTAGGTTACAGCACTTCAAGCACTAGGCAGGCTACATTGTCCGTATGCCGGACACGAGACTCCCAGAGCAAGTGCTCTACTCAGAGCTCCTTCCTTCACGACAAACGAGCCAAAGGTGGGCAACGGAAACACTGCAAGGACACACTCAAAGCCTCCCTGATAAAGTGCAACATCTCCACCGACACCTGGGAGTCCCTGGCCAAAGACCGCCCTAAGTGGAGGAAGTGCACCCGGGAGGGCACTGAGCACCTCGAGTCTCAACGCCGAGAGCATGCAGAAAACAAGTGCAGGCAGCAGAAGGAGCGTGCGGCAAACCAGTCCCACCCTCCCCTTCCCTCAACCACTGTCTGTCCCACCTGTAACAGAGTCTGTGGCTCTCGTATTGGACTGTTCAGCCACCAAAGAACTCACCAGGAGTGGAAGCAAGTCTTCCTCGATTCCGAGGGACTGCCTATGATGATGATGAGCACTTCAAGAGCACATCCAAGTACTTTTTAACAGCGATGGGGGTTTCTGCCTCTACGACCCTCAGGTGATGTACCCCAGTCGCTGTGTCTGCCTGCTGCAGCCTACATGGAGTAAGTCTGGCAGGCGATGTCCTGCAGCCCCATGTCTGGGAGGGATTGGCTGGTGAGGCCAGGGTGTGTTACTGAAGGCCATAATGCGGGCGGGGGAGTGGGAGTTGATGGTGTATTTACCACGTTCGACCGCCCCTGGGATTGTCTGACGCGGATACTGGGCCAGTCCCGTTCTTGCTGCCTGGCGCCAATACGAGAGTTGGATTGTCTGCCCACTACACAACTCATCCCAGTGAAGTCACTTTATAAGAAAATCCTCCTTACTTTGCTTGTTCCATGTACAGAATTTCCACAGCACGGAATTCCTGTCAACTGATTCCTAATAATGAAGTTTTCTGCTTTAGCACAATATGTGCTTGAAGATCAAACACCTCATTTGTTAATAATTCAGCCCCTTTTGCTTTTGAATCTGACATCTTTGTGCAATTGGCGTGTGGCCATGAACATTTCCTCACCCGGCCAGTGCGCTCTGACTGAGCTTTATCTCGCTCGCTGTGTAAAGACCAAATAAACACAACTCAAGTTTGAGGAACAGGTTATCAGTGAGTGCACATGAGCACACACACACACACTGAGACACCCACACCCACCCACACTGAGACAGACACCCACACACACATACACACACTGAGACAGACACCAACATTCACTCTCACAAACACACACACACACAGAGACAGACACCAACACACACATACACACACTGAGACACACACCCACACCCACCCACACTGAGACACACACACACACCCATGTACACTGAGACAGACACCCACACACACATACACACACTGAGACACACACACACACCCACACTGAGACAGACACCAACATTCACTCTCACACACACACACACACACAGAGACAGACACCCACACACACATACACACACTGAGACACACACACACACCCATGTACACTGAGACAGACACCCACACTCACTCACACACACACACACACACACACACACACACAGACAGACACCCACACACACACACACACACACACACAGACAGACACCCACATTCACTCTCACCCACCCACACTGAGACAGACACCCACATTCACTCTCACACACCCACACTGAGACACACACACCCACCCACACTGAGACAGACACCAACATTCACTCTCACACACCCACACACACACAGAGACAGACACCCACACACACATACACACACTGAGACAGACACCAACATTCACTCTCACAAACACACACACACACAGAGACAGACACCAACATTCACTCTCACAAACACACACACACACAGAGACAGACACCAACACACACATACACACACTGAGACACACACACACACCCATGTACACTGAGACAGACACCCACACTCACTCACACACACACACACACACACACACACACAGACAGACACCCACACACACACACACACACACACACAGACAGACACCAACATTCACTCTCACACACACACACCCACCCACACTGAGACAGACACCCACACTCACTCACACACACCCACACACACACAGAGACAGACACCCACACACACATACACACACTGAGACACACACACACACCCATGTACACTGAGACAGACACCCACACTCACTCACACACACTGAGACAGACACCAACATTCACTCTCACACACCCACACACACACTGAGACAGACACCAACATTCACTCTCACAAACACACACACACACTGAGACAGACACCAACATTCACTCTCACACACCCACACACACACTGAGACAGACACCAACATTCACTCTCACACACCCACACACACACTGAGACAGACACCAACATTCACTCTCACACACCCACACACACACAGAGACAGACACCCACACACACATACACACACTGAGACACACACACACACCCATGTACACTGAGACAGACACCCACACACACATACACACACTGAGACACACACACACACCCATGTACACTGAGACAGACACCCACACTCACTCACACACACACACACACACACACACACAGACAGACACCCACACACACACACACACACACAGACAGACACCCACACACACACACACACACAGACAGACACCCACACACACACACACACACACACACAGAGACAGACACCCACACACACATACACACACACTGAGACACACACACACACCCATGTACACTGAGACAGACACCAACACTCACTCTCACACACACACACAGACAAACTGAGACACAGAGACAGTCAAACACACACACACAGACATAAACGCACACACAGACAGACACAGACACACAGATACATGCAGAGAGAGAGAGAGAGACACACACACACAGCTCACTTATATGCAGTGAATTTCCTAAATGTAAAAGTTTAGCAGAATTGAGGTTTCTGCAGCTGGTCCGTGTGTCGTGCTCAAAGTAGATATGAGCAAAAGAGAGAGAGAGAGAGAGAGACAGTGCAGATGCCCAAACTTGCATTCGGTGACAGGCTGGTGGGGAGGGGCTGGGCACGGCCTATGGGCCCATTGCAAGTGTACGCTCCGTGTCACCAACCCCGCTGTTCCCGGGCCGCGGTGCGGCAGCGAGAGACCGTGCCCTGCGATTAGACTGGTGCGACCAGCTCCTGCTCAGCAATTATTCTCATTTGCATCACAGGCACGCACTGACACATCGTCGGCACTGCACAGAACGCCTGGATCAGCACAGTGCAAAATAGGAATGAGTAATGGCAGTGAGTGAGCTGGGGGGGGAGCAGGCTGGGACTGGTTTTATGGTGATCTGTAACCCCCTCCACCCCCCCCCCGAGATGTCTGCGCTCCTCTAATTCTGCCCTCCTGAGCATCCCTGATTATAATCGCTCCACCATCGGTGGCCGTGCCTTCAGCTGCCTAGGCCCCAAGCTCTGGAACTCCCTCCCTAAACCTCTGCCCCTCTCTTTACTCCTTGAGACGCTCCTTAAAACCTACCTTTTGACCAAGCTTTTGGTCACCTGCCGTAATTTCTTATGTAGCTCGCTGTCACAAATTTTTTGAGTGCTAACACACCTATGAAGCGCCAAGGGACGTTTCGTTTTGTTACGTTGAAGGCGCTATATAAATGCAAGTAGTTGTTGTTGTAAACCTGCTGTGATCTGTTGCTGCAGGGACAGACCAGGGACATTAAGGGAATCGAGGGATATGGGGACAGTGCAGCAAAGTGGAGTTGAAGTAGAAGATCAGCCATGATCTCACTGAATGGCGGAGCAGGCTCGAGGGGCCGAATGGCCGACTCCTGCTCCTACTCTCTTACATTATGTTCTTATGAGAGTCCATTCACTTTGACCCGACATTTCACGCAGCGTCACAGACCCGAAACGCCAACTCGGTCTCTCTCGCCGCAGATGCTGCCTGACCCGCTGAATATTTGCAGCAGTTTGCTGTTTTTATTTCAGAGGGTTTCATGAACTGTGAAGGTTGTGGTCAGCATCAGTCGAGCACACGCAGGCTCTGGATGAGAAAGTCTGGTGTTATTGCCGAGAACTCCTCACCACCAACAGGAACCTGCTTGCTATAAATACTCCTTGCTGTGCCAGCAGGTACTGCTGCTCCAATCTGACCATTCACACACCTGCAAGGAGCTCAGGCAGTCCCCAGTGAAGCAAACATGTCCTTCCTTTAAAATCAGACTGAATTTTAAACTGCAGCAAGGTGGGAAAAAAATCCCCACACGTTCGACATATTAAGGAGGTCATTCCAGCGCACTTACCATTTCCAGGAATTGCCATTTCGTGTGGGTGCACTTATATTCCCAATGCACTGTATGATCCTCATGGTCTCTCGCATCTGTCTGCTTTCAAAATCAGGTGAGATTACAGCTTCTAGGACAGATCACAGCATCGCTGGTGCCAAAAGGAACATAGAAATATAGAAAATAGGTGCAGGCATTCGTCATGCGGCCAGCCCGGCCACACACACACACAGACACAGTCTCCCAAAGCAGTCAGGCAGCTACAACACTCCGCTCTGCCTCTGTTATGCGGCAAGCATGTCCACGGAATATCAGGATCAGAAATCACGTAAAAGATTAAGCCAGTCAGCTGAGGAGGTGGGGTCAATTGCTGTCAGGCGGCACCACAGCAGGACAGGCTGGAACGAGCGAGGCGGTGATTAGACACGCAACAGTCTCGCCTGCCCCTTCCAGTCAGGCAGCGGTGGAATGGAAGATGAAAGGAAGCAGTGTATCAGAGAAACCTATTCACAATCTGCTCCAAATTAAAGCAGCGTTGTGCCGGTGTCAGGGAAGGCTAGCACTTTAACTGTTTGAGGCCTATTTCTGTAAACGTCATGGCTATATATATATATATATATATATATATCAGAATATCAGATTCTGAGGGGGGCTCGACAGGGTGGATGCACAGAGGATGGTTCCCCCCCCGCCCCGTAGGGGAATATAGAACTAGTTTCAGAATAAGGTAGCACCCATTTAAGACGGAGATGAGGAGAAATTTCTTCTCTGAGGGTTGTGAATCTGTGGAATTCTCTGCCCCAGAGAGCTGCGGAGGCTGGGTCATTCAATATAGTTAAGGTGGAGATAGACAGATTTTTGAGCGACAAGGGAATAAGGGGTTATGGGGAGCGGGCGGGGAAGTGGAGCTGAGTCCATGATCAGATCAGCCACGATCTTATTGAATGGTGGAGCAGGCTCGAGGGGCCGAATGGCCGACTCCTGCTCCTATTTCTTATGTTCTTATGGCTCGGATACTAGAGTAGAGAGTGAATGGGTTTCGTGTTTCGAGTCTCCATAAATCTACAAGGGGGGAAAAAACATTTCCTGAATCAGCGTGACAGAGCCAAGGGTTATTCCTCCCCTGACTGCAGTCTTGCCTCTGACCCTGGACTACCAGACAGTTCAAATACTCCGGCAAATCGAGACAATCAAATCAGCAATGCTGACCAAGAGGTGCCCAGGAATAATGTCCAGGGTCGGGTAGTGTGAGGAATACAAATGCAACCAAAGGTTCAGACAGGGATTCAGTAGACTCAGCCTACATTCCTGAGCGTTGAAACATATACAATTCTTAAGGGCCTTGACAGGGTAGATGCAGGGAGGATGTTTCCCCCGGGCTGGGGAAGTCTAGAACCAGGGGTCACAGTCTCAGGATAAGGGGCGGCCATTTAGGACTGAGATGAGGAGAAATTTCTTCACTCAGAGGGTGGTGAATCTTTGGAATTCTCTGCCCCAGAGGGCTGTGGAGGCTCAGTCGTTGAGTATATTCAAGAACGAGGCCATTAAATCTAAGAACTAAGGGAATCGAGGGATATGGGGATAGTGTGGGGAAAGGGGAAAAGTGGAGTTGAGGTAGAAGATCAGCCGAGATCTCATTGAATGGCGGAGCAGGCTCGAGGGGCCGAATGGCCGACTCCTGCTCCTAATTCTTATGCTTTTATGAATATGAACAGCTTAAGCACTTTTATCGAAAAGAAAAGGCTTTTGGAGCAAAAGGGATGGGCAGCTTTCACAAACACTGACCTCATCAGCACAGAAACAGAAGGTGGGCACAAACTGGAGAAAAACTGGTTTGGAATATTTTGCAAAGACCTCCTTGCGTTCTATAGACGTCTCTGATTCTACGAGTAGTGGGGGGGGGCGGGGGGGGGGGAGATTTTCACGTGTGTGACAGTTATTTAATGCCTGTGTCAGTTGCGAAGTGAGAAAGGACTGCATGCCTAAGTCAATTTATGTGATTGACACTTGAGGTGATCGAGATATTCACGAGTGCGACAGTTTTTATAAACGCCGTTACAGAGGGTTCTCAGTTAGATCCGTGTACGGATAATCGAGAGTTGCCTGTATTTAAATGGAGAAAGATTGTAAAGTGCTGCAGTACAGCGGGACCTGGGGGTACTTGTGCATGAAACACAAAAGGATAGTATGCAGGTACAGCGTGTGATCAGGGAGGCCTTTATTGCAAAGGGGATGGAGTATAAAAGCAGGGAAGTCTTGCTACAGTTATACAGGGTATTGGTGAGGCCACACCTGGAATACTGCGTGCAGTTTTGGTTTCCATATTTACAAAAGGATATACTTGCTTTGGAGGCTGTTCAGAGAAGGTTCACTCGGTTTATTCCGGGGTGAGGGGGTTGACTTATGAGGAAAGGTTGAGTAGGTTGGGCCTTTACTCATTGGAATTCAGAAGAATGAGAGGTGATCTTATCGAAACGTATAAGATTATGAGAGGGCTTGACAAGGTGGATGCAGAGAGGATGTTTCCACTGATGGGGGAGACTAAACTAGGGGGCATGATCTTAGAATAAGGGGCCGCCCATTTAAAACTGAGATGAGGAGAAATTTCTTCTCTGAGGGTTGTAAATCTGTGGAATTCGCTGCCTCAGAGCTGTGGAAGCTGGGACATTGAATAAATTTAAGACAGAGATAGACAGTTTCTTAACAGAAAGGGAATAAGGGGTTATGGGGAGCAGGTGGGGAAGTGGAGCTGAGTCCATGATCAGATCAGCCATGATCTTATTGAATGGCGGAGCAGGCTCGAGGGGCCGTATGGCCGACTCCTGCTCCTATTTCTTATGTTCTTATGCTTTAGTCATTGTTGTAATGTGGCAGACAATTTGCACACAGCAAGCTCCCACAAACAGCAACGTGATAATGACCAGATAATCTGTTTTTGTTAAGTTAACTGAGGAATAAATATTGGTCAGGACACCGGGGATAACTCCCCTGCTCATCGAAATAGTGCCATGGGATCTTTTACATCCATCTGAGAGAGCAGACGGGGCCTCCGTTTAACGTCTCATCCGAAAGACGGCACCTCCGACAGTGCAGCACTCCCTCAGCCCTGCACTGGGAGTGTCAGCCTGGATTTATGTGCTCAAGTCTGTGGAGTGGGACTTGAACCCATGACCTTCTGACTCCGAGGCAAGAGTGTTGCCCACTGAGCCATGGCTGATTCTGTTGCATCAAAACCTCTTATATTTGATGAAATACCCTATAGAATATGATTCACTATTCGGACGATGGAAATATCATCTATGGAACACAACAGCCAGGATTAAGAAGATTAGATTGTAAATAATGTTAGATTGACAATGGGAGAAACAGCAGGGGTTGACTGTGGATATTCGCAGTAATATTGTAAGCAAGGGCTCAGTCTGTGGAGAGACAGCTGATTCAGCAAGGTGAATGCCTCCCTGAAAAAGTGCAACATCCCCACCGACACCCTGGAATCCCTGGCCCAAGACCGCTCAAAGGAGAAGTATCTGGGAAGGCACCGAACACCTCGAGTCCCTTCGCCAGGAGCACGTGGAAGCCAAGCCCCCCCACCCACCCGTCCCTCCAACCACCGTCTGCCCCACCTGTGACGGAGACTGTAGGTCCCGCATTGCTCTCAATAGTCACCTGAGAACTCATAGTGTGGAAACATAGAAACATAGAAAATAGGTGCAGGTGTAGGCCATTCGAGCCTGCACCGCCATTCAATGAGTTCATGGCTGAACAAGCAACCTCAGTACCCCATTCCTGCTTTCTCACCATAACCCTTGATCCCCCGAGTAGTAAGGACTACATCTAACTCCTTTTTGAATATATTTAGTGAATTGGCCTCAACAACTTTCTGTGGTAGAGAATTCCACAGGTTCACCACTCTCTGGGTGAAGAAGTTTCTCCTCATCTAGGTCCTAAATGGCTTACCCCTTATCCTTAGACTGTGACCCCTGGTTCTGGGCTTCCCCAACATTGGGAACATTCTTCCTGCATCTAACCTGTCTAAACCCATCAGAATTTTAAACATTTCTATGAGATCCCCTCTCATTCTTCTGAACTCCAGTGAATACAAGTCCAGTTGATCCAGTCTTTCTTGATATGTCAGTCCCGCCATCCCGGAATCAGTCTGGTGAACTTTCGCTGCACTCCCTCAATAGCAAGAATGTCCTTCCTCAAGTTAGGAGACCAAAACTGTACACAATACTCCAGGTGTGGCCTCACCAAGGCCCTGTACAACTGTAGTAACACCTCCCTGCCCCTGTACTCAAATCCCCTCGCTATGAAGGCCAACATGCCATTTGCTTTCTTAACTGCCTGCTGTACCTGCAAGTCAACCTTCAATGACTGATGTACCATGACACCCAGGTCTCGTTGCACCTCCCCTTTTCCTAATCTGTCACCATTCAGATAATAGTCTGTCTCTGTTTTTACCACCAAAGTGGATAACCTCACATTTATCCATATTATACTTCATCTGCCATGCATTTGCCCACTCACCTAACCTGTCCAAGTCACTCTGCAGCCTCATAGCATCCTCCTCGCAGCTCACACTGCCACCCAATTTAGTGTCATCCGCAAATTTGGAGATACTACATTTAATCCCCTCGTCTAAATCATTAATGTACAATGTAAACAGCTGGGGCCCCAGCACAGAACCTTGCGGTACCCCACTAGTCACTGCCTGCCATTCTGAAAAGTACCCATTTACTCCTACTCTTTGCTTCCTGTCTGACAACCAGTTCTCAATCCACGTCAGCACACTACCCCCAATCCCATGTGCTTTAACTTTGCACATTAATCTCTTGTGTGGGACCTTGTCGAAAGCCTTCTGAAAGTCCAAATACACCACATCAACTGGTTCTCCCTTGTCCACTTTACTGGAAACATCCTCAAAAAATTCCAGATGATTTGTCAAGCATGATTTCCCTTTCACAAATCCATGCTGACTTGGACCTATCATGTCACCTCTTTCCAAATGCGCTGCTATGACATCCTTAATAATTGATTCCATCATTTTACCCACTACTGAGGTCAGGCTGACCGGTCTATAATTCCCTGTTTTCTCTCTCCCTCCTTTTTTAAAAAGTGGGGTTACATTGGCTACCCTCCATTCGATAGGAACTGATCCAGAGTTAATGGAATGTTGGAAAATGACTGTCAATGCATCCGCTATTTCCAAGGCCACCTCCTTAAGTACTCTGGGATGCAGTCCATCAGGCCCTGGGGATTTATCGCCCTTCAATCCCATCAATTTCCTTAACACAATTTCCCGACTAATAAGGATTTCCCTCAGTTCCTCCTTCTTACTTGACCCTCTGACCCCTTTTATATCCGGAAGGTTGTTTGTGTCCTTCTTAGTGAATACCGAACCAAAGTACTTGTTCAATTGGTCTGTCATTTCTTTGTTCCCTGTTATGACTTCCCCTGATTCTGACTGCAGAGGACCTACGTTTGTCTTTACTAACCTTTTTCTCTTTACATATCTACAGAAACTTTTGCAGTCCGTCTTAATGTTCCCTGCAAGCTTCCTCTCGTACTCTATTTTCCGTGCCCTAATCAAACCCTTTGTCCTCCTCTGCTGAGTTCTAAATGTCTCCCAGTCCCCGGGTTCACTGCTATTTCTGGCCAATTTGTATGCCACTTCCTTGGCTTTAATACTATCCCTGATTTCCCTTGATAGCCACGGTTGAGCCACCTTCCCTTTTTTATTTTTACGACAGACAGGAATGCACAATTGTTGTAATTCATCCATGCGGTCTCTAAATGTCTGCCATTGCCCATCCACAGTCAACCCCTTAAGTATCATTCGCCAATCTATCCTAGCCAATTCACGCCTCATACCTTCAAAGTTAGCCTTCTTTAAGTTCTGGACCATGGTCTCTGAATTAACTGTTTCATTCTCCATCCTAATGTAGAATTCCACCATATTATGGTCACTCTTTCCCAAGGGGCCTCGCACAACGAGATTGCTAATTAATCCTCTCTCATTACACAACACCCAGTCTAAGATGGCCTCCCCCCTAGTTGGTTCCTCGACATATTGGTCTAGAAAACCATCCCTTATGCACTCCAGGAAATCCTCCTCCGCCGTATTGTTTCCAGTTTGGTTAACCCAATCTATGTACATATTAAAGTCACCCATTATAACTGCTGCACCTTTATTGCACGCACCCCTAATTTCCTGTTTGATGCCCTCCCCAACATTACTACTACTGTTTGGAGGTCTGTACACAACTCCCACTTTTGCCCTTTGGTGTTCTGCAGCTCTACCCATATAGATTCCACATCATCCAAGCTAATGTCCTTCCTAACTATTGCATTAATCTCCTCTTTAACCAGCAATGCTACCCCATCTCCTTTTCCTTTTAATCTATCCTTCCTGAATGTTGAATAACCATGGATGTTGAGTTCCCAGCCCTGATCATCCTGGAGCCACGTCTCTGTAATCCCAATCACATCATATCTGTTAACATCTATTTGCACAGTTAATTCATCCACCTTATTACGGATACTCCTTGCATTAAGACACAAAGCCTTCAGGCTTGTTTTTTTAACGCCCTTTGTCCTTTTAGAATTATGATGTAGTATGGCCCTTTTTGTTTCTTGCCTTTGTTTACTCAGCCTTCCACTATTGCTTTTTACCTTTCTACCATCTGTTTCTGACTCCATATTACTTCGCCCTAATCTCGCTGCATAGGTTCCCATCCCCCTGCCATATTAGTTTAAACACTCCCGAACTGCATTAGCAAATGTTACCCCCAGGACATCAGTTCCAGTCCTGCCCAAGTGCAGACCGTCCCTTTTGTACAGGTCCCACTTCCCCCAGAACTGGTTCCAATGTCCCAGGAATTTGAATCCCTCCCTCAAGTCATCCTCGGCTCTGGGGTACTGCCTGAGAGAGAGATGTCCTTTGCTACTCGGAACTCCTTCACGGCAAGCGAGCCCCAGGCGGGCAGAGGAAATGTTACAAGGACACCCTGAAAGCCTCCCTGATAAAGTGCAACATCCCCATCGACACCTGGGAATCCCTGGCCAAAGACCGCCCTAAGTGGAGGAAGTGCATCTGGGAGGGCGCTGAGCACCTCGAGTCTCGTCGTTGAGAGCATGCAGAAACCAAGCGCAGGCAGCGGAAGGAGCGTGTGGCAAACCAGTCCCACCCTTTCTTCCAACCACTGTCTGTCCCACCTGTGACAGAGACTGTAATTCCCGCATTGGACTGTACAGCCACCTGAGAACTCACTTTTAGAGTGGAAGCAAGTCTTCCTCGATACCAAGGTACTGCCCATGATGGAACATTCCAACACACCATTCTGATAACCAGTCTGACCAGAAAATGACACCTGCGCAGGGAGCAGGCAAGCTGATTTATGATTTATCGGCTTGGGAGGTGACAGAAAGCTTTCAAAGTGGAAAAATAATCTGGGCCAAAATATTGCCAACTGCCTGCCTCAGGGAGTGTACATTTATGAATCAGGCACCCGCCAGGAAACACGGCTTAATTTTGGTTCAGGTTGCGAGTTTCGTTTATTAGTCACTTCCCTGTTTGCTTAGCCGAAATTGTCGCAATCGTGGCCCAAACTTACAGAATCACAGCAACAGGAGGAGGCCATTCAGCCCCTCGAGCCTGCTCCGCCATTCAATGAGATTCTGGCTGCTCTGTGACCTAACTCCATATACCCGCCGTTGTTCCGTTTCCTTAATACCTTTGGTTAGCAGAAATCGATTTATCTCAGATTTAAAATTAATTGACCCCCAGCATCAATTGCCGTTTGTGGAAGAGAGTTCCAAACCTCTACAACCCTTTGTGTGTAGAAGTGTTTCCTAATTTCACTCCTGAAAGGTCTGGCTCTAATTTTTAGACTCTGCCCCTAGTCCCAGACTCCCCAACCAGCGGGAATAGTTTCTCTCTATCCACCCTCTCTGTTCCCGAAATATCCTGAAACCGTCGATCAGATCGCCCCTTAACCTTCTAAATTCCAGGGAATACAGCCCTAGTTTGGGTAATCTCTCCTTATAACTTAACCCTTGGAGTCCAGGTATCATTCTGGTAAACCTCCAAGGCCAATATACCCTCACTAAGCTATGGTGCCCAGAACTGCTCACAATGCTCCAGGTGTGGGTGTGGAAGAAAGAATCTATGAATCTATGGCTTATGGTAAAGGGAAGGGTTAAATTCTGTTTTTGCTATATTTGAAGAAATAATAGGACTAGAACAACACCCACACTTTTTAGCCTTAAAACTTAGAAATTTAATTAAATGACTATCTGGTATTAAAAGGGAGTCTCCTGATATTCTGCTTATCAGACTGTGAACAGGGAGAAACTATGCCAGGACAGATAGAGTGTGTGCCTCCCGAGACGACCTTTGTACTCACGGAACTAATGAATAAGATTCCTTTTCTATTTCTGTATTCTATTTCTGTATAAAGATAGGGACAATTTGCTTGTACAGGAGAGTTTTCTGCCTTGGTACGGTCCAAGCAGGCTCTCAGATATCTCGCTTTAAAAAAAATAAAATTCTCTCGAAGCACGACTCTGAAAGTCTCCGCCTGAGTTAATTAACTTAGAAATTTCCTCGACAGTGGCCTAACCAGGGCTTTGTACAGTGCAGCATAACTTCTACCCCCTTGTGTTCTAGTGCTCTAGATATAAAGGCCAGCATTCCATTAGCCTTTTTGATTATTTTCTGTACCTGTCCGTGACATTTTAATGATCGATGTCCCTGAACCCCCCAAACATGGCAAGAAACTTGTAGTAATGTTTTATAAGATTTACTGACACTTATTTCCTGGTAATCAATTGCAGACACGATAAATGCAAATTAAACCCTTGAGTGAGCGCAGAATACCAGCTTTGGGTTTCCTGGCCATCGGGCCTGGTGCTGCCATTGGAAAGCTCCGGTTACCAGCACCATGGTAACCCCCAACCCCTCCCCTGATATCAAAATCAGTGGATGCCCGAGAGTGGTGCAAAGCAATAACCTGATTTATAAGACATAAGAAATAGGAGCAGGAGTCGGCCATTCGGCCCCTCGAGCCTGCTCCACCATTTAATACGATAATGGCTGATCTTTGACCTCAACTCCACTTTCCCGCACTATCCCCATATCCCTCGATTCCCTTAATATCCAAAAATCCATCGATCTCAGCCTTGAATATACTCAACGACTGAGCCTCCACAGCCCTCTGGGGCAGAGAATTCCAAAGATTCACCACCTTCCGAGTGAAGAAATTCCTCCTCATCTCAGTCCTAAATGGCTGACCCCTTATCCTGAGACTGTGACCCCTGGTTCTAGACTCCCCAGCCCGGGGGAAACATCCTCCCTGCATCTACCCTGTCAATCCCCCTCAGAATCTTGTATGTTTCGGGGTTTATATGAATGCTAAACGATGTTTTCACTGATTAAGACATCCCCTGAATCCTTCAATGAAATCCCGGCCTGACGAATGCTCCCAATTAGCCATTGTTATATATCTATCATTGATACAAGTGGAAGTGAATGGATATTAATGCAACACACTTAATATACAGATCCGATATATTACTGTGGATCCTTTGCCAGGGCTGAATATTTTTTCAAACATCTCATTGTCCAAACATTCCTGTGTCAGCCGTGGCTCAGTGGGCAGCACTCTTGCCTGAGTCAGAAGGTTGTGGGTTCAAGTCCCACTCCAGGGACTTGAGCACAAAAAAGATCTAGGCTGACACTCCCAGTGCAGTGATGGGCTCCGCTGCACTGTCGGAGTTGCCGTCTATTGGATGAGGCGTTAAACCGAGGCCCTGTCTGCTCTCTCGGGTGGACGTAAAAGATCCCATGGCACTATTTCGAAGACGAGCAAGGGAGTTACCCCGGTGTCCTGGGGCCAATATTTATCCCTCAATCAACATAACAAAAACAGATTATCTGGTCATTATCACATTGCTGTTTGTGGAAGCTTGGTGTGTGCAAATTGTCCTGTTAGAATTATACTCCCCACCTAATAACAGTCACTGTGCTAAACCTTAGAAGTATTAGATAAAGGCTGTATAGATATGTAGAGAATTAAAGTGATTGAAGAACTCCTTATCTGTATTTGCTAACCGCAAGGGTAGAACTGATATACGTGATGGAACCATAATTTCCTTGTTTGTTCTTCTGTATAAAGATAATGTGATTCTGTACCTCTGGAGAAGTCTTCGCTGAGCCTTTGACTTAGTGAGACTTCTCCTTGCAGCAAGTAAATCTATTCAAGGAACATCTACCGAGCTGTTTGTGTCAGAGTTTCATATTTTTTTTTTTAGTTAAATTGCGAGTCGAGATTTCAACATTGTAAAGTGCTTTGAGACGTTCTGTGGTTGTGAAAGGCGCTATACAAATTGAATTCTTTCTTTCGTTGTCCATCACAGCACAGGTCTTTAAATACAATTGCAGCATCATAACATTATAACCAGTTAGGGCAAATTTCAGGCAAGATAACTTGATAATTAAATTCACGTTGTAAGCTTTAAATTCAATAATCTCAGTGAATTTACAGTCATTTAATCCTGGGGCAGAGGGAAGTTCTGACAGAATACCCAAGCGTTGCTTTAGCAGTTTATTACAATGCCTCACCCTCCTGTTGGATTGCAACCGTACCATGTACGAAGGGCTGTTCCGTACGCTCTGTACAACACGTACGATACAATCTCCTAGTCAGCGGCGGAGATCATTCATCAATAAACCAACACCGATGAGGATGGGCAGTGCTATTGTGTGAATGCCCGCAGAAATCAGCAACAGATCCCTCCGATAGCCAAGCGACGATATAACAGAAAACCCAGCATAAAACGGAAGGTTTGTGTTGCAAACGACAGGGTTTGACTGGCAGTGTAATGGAGTGGGATTTCAACATACTGCGCTTATGGAGTTCATCATAGAACAGTACAGCACAGAAAGAGGCCATTCGGCCCATCGATTCTGCACCGGTTCGTTCAAAGAGCGATCCAGTCAGCCCCACTCCCCCACTCTTTCCCCATATCCCGGCAATTTTTGGGAAACGCAGCAGCCAATTTGTGCACAGCAAACGCCCCCAACTAGCAATGTGATAATGACCCAGATAATCTGTTTTAGTGATGTTGATTGAGGGATAAATATTGGCCCCATGACACCGGGAAGAACTCCCCTGCTCTTCTTTGAAATAGTGCCGTAGGATCTTTTACGTCCACCTGAGAGAGCAGATGGGGCCTCGGTTTAATGAAAGAAGGCACCTCCGACAGTGCGGCGCTCCCTCAGTACTGCACTGGGGGTGTCAGCCTAGATTTGTCTGCTCAAGTCCCTGGAGTGGGGAGGGAGCTGTGAAAATTGAATAGTCCAAGGTGCACTCACAAATGGAACCTTACATAACCAATGATTCATCACATGACCAAAAGAAAAACTGGACAGGTTCACTAACAGAATACAGAGCCAGGGTTTTAATGCTGAACTTTATGAATGTCATCGGTGCCAATTGGGCCATTCGACACCAGCACCGTGAACACAACTCCCTGCTTCAGTTCGGTCGACGATGTGTCCATATAAAATTAAATTATCAGTGACCGAAGATGCAGGCTCAGAAATCCAGTGTCGTGCTACGGCGAGTTTACATGCGATGTAATCCGAGGTGTCCCAGTCGTGTGCTGCCAGGAAACTCACACTGTCATTTGTGTTCCGTTGCCTCCCACGCTCAGAGGCGTGTCATTTGCAATATCGGGTTTCTCACAGAAATGGAATTTTCTGTAAATTGAGTCATAATCAGGAACAAGAAAACCCACAGCTATTTAATCCGCATCATTAATCAAGAAATAGTTTTTTCGTTGAAATGTTCTGCTGTTTTTGGAGCACAAACATTAACCGATCGATCGTGCCACATCATTTCAGAAATACTATCAAGCTTCTGGTAGAACTCTAGTGTCTGGAGATCGGGCTCGAGCTGAAGAGGGGGCAACATTCCCTCCAACATGTTATTGTGCGACCAGTGTTTCTAATGCTGGTACCTTTCAATCTATTTAATTGATTAATATGCGTGGTGGTTAAAATGTGGAGGGTACGGCAGCGCAGTGGTTATGTTACTGGACTAATGATCCGAGACATGAGTTCGAATCCCACCACGGCAGCTGGGGAATTTAAATTTAGTTAATTAAATAAATCTGGAATAAAAAGCTAGTATCAGTAACGGTGACCATGAAACTACCGGATTGTTGTAAAAACCCATCTGGGTTCACTGATGTCCTTTAGGGAAGGAAATCTGCTGCCCTTACCCGGTCTGGCCTATAGGTGACTCCAGACCCACAGCAATGTGGTTGACTCTTAATTGCCTGCTGGGCAGACCACACAGTTCGTATGCCAGACACGAGACTCCCAAAGCAAGCGCTCTACTCGGAACTTGTCCACAGCAAACAAGCCAAAGATGGGCAGAGGAAACGTTACAAGGACACCCTCAAAGCCTCCTTGATAAAATGCAACATCCCCACCGACATCTGGGAGTCCCTGGCCCAAGACCGCCCTAAGTGGAGGAAGTGCATCCGGGAGGGCACTGAGCACCTCGAGTCTCATCGCCGAGAGCATTCAGAAATCAAGCGCAGGCAGCGGAAGGAGTGTGCGGCAAACCAGACTCCCCACCCATCCTTTCCTTCAACCACTGTCTGTCCCACCTGTGACGGGGACTGTGGTTCCCGTATTGGACTGTTCAGCCACCTAAGGACTCATTCTAAGAGTGGAAGCAAGTCTTCCTCGATTCCGAGGGACTGCCTATGATGATGATGCCCTCTGGAATGGTCCAGCAATTCTGTACCAAACCTCTACGACAAAGCCAGCACTGTGGGAGCATCTTCACCACACGGATTGCAGCGGTTCAAGGCGGCTCACCACCTTCTCGAGGGCAATTCAGGATGGGCAGTAAATGCCGGCCTAGCCAGCGACGCCCACATCCCATGACGACTAAATAAAAAAGCTTGTGAGTGGCCCGCACGGTACCTCCCAGGTTGCTGCACACACACAGCTTTGGGCTAAGATGGGAGGTGAAACAGCGATTTACTTGTACTTCTTTCAATTTAGTATACTATATTCGCTGCTCACGATGTGGTCCCCTCTACACCAAGCGTAGATTGGGCGACCGCTTTGCTGGAACACCTCCGTTCAGTCCGCAAGTGTGACCCCGAACTTCCGGTCGCCTGTCACTTTAATCCCCCGCTCCACTCCCTCTCTGACCTCTCCGACCTCGGACTCCAACGAAACGCAACGTAAGCTTGAGGTACAGCACCTCATCTTGTGTTTAGGCACTTTGCAGCCTCCCGGACTCAACATGGAGTTCAACAATTTCAGAGTGTATCCTCTGCCCACCTTATGTTGTTTTTCCTTCTCTTTTTTTCTCTCCATGTCTCTAATGGCAGCCGATCCAGATTAACCTTTTTTAAACTTCTGTCAATACCATCTCAATTCGGCCATCATCCCTTTCGTCTCTCTAATCTCTCCTGCCTTCCCCCCTATCACAGACCTTCCCTTTTGTTCTTTCCTTTCCTCCCCTCCCCCGTGCGGTGCTTGTTAAGAATCTGTTACATCTCGAACGCTCTCCAGTTCTGACGAAGGGTCATCGACCTGAAACATTAACTCGGTTTCTCTCTCCACAGATGCTGCCTGACCCACTGAGTGTTTCCAGCATTTTCGGTTTCGATTTCAGATTCCAGCCCCCGCAGTATTTTGCTTTTGTAGAGACTGGTGATACTCTGGCACGGGGAGCTCATGGATGCAATGTAACGTGCTGGTACATTCAGCAAGGAACTGGATAGAAATTTTTCAGAGAATAATTGTAAGAGTAAAAGATCAAGTAATGTGTTTTTTAAAATCTTTGGGACCAGCCAGATCAACGATAGATATATAAATGAAGCAAAAAGAACAAAAGAAAGTCAGACTTGCATTTATATAGCGCCTTTCACAACCATCGCACGTCTCAAAGCACTTTACAGCCAATGAAGTACTTTTGGAGTGCAGTCACTGTTGTAATGTGGGAAACGCAGCAGCCAATTTGCGCACAGCAAGCTCCCACACACAGCAATGTGATAATGATCAGATAATCTGTTTTAGTGATTTTGATTGAGGGATAAATATTGGCCCCAGGACACCGGGGAAAACTCCCCTACTTTCTCCGAAATAGTGCCTTGGGATCTTTTACATCCACCTGAGAGGGCAGAGGGGGCCTCGGTTTAACGACTCATCCGAAAGACGGCACCTCCGACAGTGCAGCACTCCCTCAGTATGGCACTGGGCGTGTCAACCTAGATTTTGTGCTCAAGTCCCTGGAGTGGGACTTGAACCCACAACCTTCTGACTCAGAGGCGAGGGTGGGAATCATTACATAACATTAAGCCGCTGCTTAAACAAGGTTGCGGTGTACAAGTTCAATAGCCAAATGAGTCTGAATCATTTTGGGTCAAAGGACCATAGGAACAGGAGGAGGTCCTTCAGCCCCTTGACCCTGTTCTGCCATTCAACGAGATCATAGCTGATCTGTGCCCTAGCTCCATATCCCGCCTTTGCTCCATATCCATTATTACCTTTGGTTAACAAAAAATCTATCAATCTCAGATTTAAAATGAATTGATCTAGTGTCGATTGCCATTTGCAGAAAGCGAATTCCAAACTTTTACCACCTTTTGTGTGTAGAAGTGTTTCCTAATTTCACGTCTGAAAGGGTCACATGGTGTTGCTTGAGTGTTTGTTTACATCGGATTACACGGGATATACAGCACAGAAACAGGCCATTCGGCCCAACCAGTCCATGCCTCCACTCGAGCCTCCTCCCGTCTTTCCTCATCTAAATCTCTATTCCCTTCTCCCCCATTGGCTTGTCCAGCCTCCCCTTAAATGCATCGATACTATTCGCCTCAACCCCTCCCTGTGGCAGCGAGTTCCACATTCTCACCGCTCTCTGGATAAAGAAGTTTCTCCTGAATTCCCCATTGGATTTCTGGGTGACTATCTTATATTGATGGCCCCTAGTTATGCTCTTCCCCACAAGTGGAACCATTCTCTCTGTATCCACTCTATCAAAACCTTTCATCATTTTAAAGACCTCTATTAGGTCACCCTTCAGCCTTCTCTTTTCAAGAGAAAAGAGACCCAGCCTGTTCATCCTTTCCTGATATGTATCATCCTTGTAAATCTTCTCTGCACCCTCTCCAGTGCATCTATATCCTTTTTATAATATGGTGACCAGAACTGTACGCAGTGCTCCGTGTGGTCTAACCAAGGTCCGATACAGGTTGAG
The DNA here is from genome assembly GCF_044704955.1 of Pristiophorus japonicus. NCBI lineage: Eukaryota > Metazoa > Chordata > Chondrichthyes > Pristiophoridae > Pristiophorus > Pristiophorus japonicus. The sequence goes on from NC_091994.1 coordinate 112,883,454, forward strand.
CATAACTTCCCTACTTTTCAATTCTATCGCTCTAGAATAAACCCCAGTGCTTGGTTTGCTTTTTATGGCCTTGTTAATGTTTATCAATTTGTGTATTTGTACCCCGAGATCCCTTTGTTCCTCTACCCCACCCAGACTCACACCCTCCCAGTAATAAGTGACCTCCCTATTCTTCCTCCCAAAATCTGTGTGTGATCTGCTGCCATTCCCAATTCCTAGCACTGTCTACATTTCAACGAGACTTCAGATTTTGTTTCCCCAACGTACCTTGGATCTTGTGGAGGATTGGATCCGGCCCTGTTTGGCGAAGACATTGTTTCCCCTGCCCACTGCGTCTCCGATGTCCTCAGAGGTCACCAATGTGGAGTGGTTTCATGCTCCAACACAAACCGGTTCCTCACCAACAGTGAAGGAGCTGGGTAAACACCCGAGATACTTCCTCATTAAAAAATGCAAAATCTTTCCCAACTTGTTGCACATTGGGACTTTTCCTACTTACGAACAAAAGCTGGGAATTTTCCAGGAAGTTAAGAAATTCCAAATGGAAGGATTGAGGAAGGTAGAGAGAGATTTGAACTGATCTGAATCGAGGAACACAATGAGTTGGGTGGGGGAACACCTGCTGTGTTCAAATATAAACCTACTGGGAATCCCTGGACAAAGACCGCCCAAAGTGGAGGAAGTGCATCCGGGAGGGCGCTGAGCACATCGAGTCTCGTCGCTGAGAGTACACAGAAATCAAGTGCAGGCAGCGGAAAGAGCGTGCGGCAAATCAGTCCCACCCTCCCTTATCCTCAATGACTATCTGTCCCACCTGTGACAGGGACTGTGGCTCTCGTATTGGGCTGTTTGGCCACCTAAGGACTCATTTTGAGAGTGGAAGCAAGTCTTCCTTGATTCCGAGGGATTGCCTATGATGATGAGTAGCAACAGATGTTTCTTTAGAGTAGTTTGCATTTATATAGCGTCTTTCACGACCACTGGACGTCTCAAAGCACTTTACAGCCAATGAAGTACTTTTGAAGTGTAGTCACTGTTGTAATGTGGGAAACGCAGCAGCCAATTTGTGCACAGCAAGCTCCCACAAACAGCAATGTGATAATGGCCAGATAATCTGTTTTAGTGATGTTGATTGAGGGATAAATATTAGCCCCAGGACACCGGGGATAACTCCCCTGCTCCTTTTCGAAATAGTGTCATGGGATCTTTTACGTCCACCTGAGAGGGCAGATGGGGCCTCGGTTTAATGTCTCATCCGAAAGACGGCACCTCCGACAGTGCAGCACTCCCTCAGTACTGCCCCTCCGACAGTGCAGCACTCCCTCAGTATTGCCCCTCCGACAGTGCGGCACTCCCTCAGTACTGCCCCTCCGACAGTGCGGCACTCCCTCAGTACTGCCCCTCCGACAGTGCGGCACTCCCTCAGTACTGCCCCTCCGACAGTGCGGCACTCCCTCAGTACTGCCCCTCCGACAGTGCGGCACTCCCTCAGTACTGCCCCTCCGACAGTGCGGCACTCCCTCAGTACTGCCCGGGAGTGGTAACCTGGAGTGGGACTTCAACCCACAATCTTCTGACTCAGAGGCAGGTTTGCTACCCACTGAGCCACTGGCTGTCCCTTTTCAGGATTCCTTATCTTAACTGAGGGACAGGGAGAGCAAAAAAACCAGACAGAAAGATACAGCGAGAAAGAGAGATCGGCAGAGAGCGAGAGTGGCACATCGACAGACAGACATCGTTATGTTGCTGCGTCTCCCACATGTCTGGGGAGAGGAGAGAACAGTTTAGTTGATCCGATCACCTGCCCCTTGCCCAGGCCCAGTACGGCTGAGAGAGAACGTGCAGCTCGTGTGCTTAACAACGCAGCTCAGGATTCTCCGATTGTGTAAGGCACGGCTTGTTCAGCACCGCCAAGGCCACAATATCTGATTACGTGTCGATTGAAGACAATGACGCTGAGGAACAATGGGCCGTGTGTTGTACAAGATGCAGCCATGGCCTGGGTCTGACAACGTGCCCAAAGGCCAGATGCCCACTGTCCCCAGCTGTAAATTTAAATGAAAGTTCAGAGAAATGTTTCGATTGAGAACAAAAACCCCAAAATAAAAGAACCAAAGCTTAAGTCAATTGCATTTTGTTTTTCTTGCGGGGGCCACACAAAATACATCAACACACAAGTACGTGAGTGTATTGATTTTTAAAAAACACAATAAAAATCCGAATAATTTCAGGGAAGAAATGAAATCAAACACAATAATCTTTTCCCACGCACAATCCACCAATCAAAGGTTACTCGAAATTCTTTTATTTTGTACAATGGGCTGGAAACTCTAGTCCCAGGGGGAGAAATTCCCCAGTGCCCTGATTGGGGGCGGTAACCAGCTTGGGGGCGGGACTTCCTGCACGGAGCGGGACTTCCTGCTCAAGGAGGGGGAACACCCTGCTCGGGGGCGGGACACCCTGCTCGGGGGTGGGACTTCCTGCACGGAGCGGGACTTCCTGCTCAAGGAGGGGGAACACCCTGCTCGGGGGCGGGACTTCCTGCACGGAGCGGGACTTCCTTGCGCGGGTCCTGGGACAGTACTGTGGCATCGGTCAGCGTTATGCGGCTGCTCCGTGTAGCGCTGTCGCGGTGCTCCCCTTGGGCCGCTGTGCGCTCCGCCGGGCCTCTCGCGGGACCCCAGGGTGGCGAGGCCGCAGCTCGGCACCGAGACGGAGCAGCGGGCTGCACAATGGCAGCCCGGACCCCGCAACGGAGGACAAAGGCGGGCCGAGCGATGAGTCAGCAAAACCGGCAAGATGGTGGCACGCAGCGCTCCTGACCTCCCCTTTAACCTCCACCCCGGAGGTCGGTCCGGTTCGCGACCCGCGAGCTTGGCGCTGACACCGCCCGCGGCAGCCTCACGGGATGCTGGGCAATGTCCGCCATGGGGCAGGAAGGGGTTGGCGCGCAGCAGGGCGTGGCGCTACAATGGCAGCGCCTCCGCTAACTCCCGCACAATTTCACAAGAGCCGGTAGCGCCCCCCCTCCACCCTCCCCCCGCAAAAAACTGTTTTGCGCCCCGTTAGCGGCCACTGGAGGCACTAACGGGGCGTCACAAAGCGGCAATTTCGATCCCCAAGTGTTCCATCGCTGCTAATTCTTTCCCTCTGCTGGGAATCGCCACCGGAGTCTTGCAGCCCTCCGACACACATTCCCACTGGAGGACCAGAATCCATCGGTGCCCTGGAACACTCGCTGAGCACATGGACTGCCTTCAGCCACAAACTCCGCTCCCTAACCATTGATTCCATCCCACTTCCCAGCAACTGCCTGGGGCTGAACCAGAACGTTTGCAACCTTGGTGTGGGATTTGAACCCGAGATGAGTTTCAAACCATAAGACCGTCTATTTCCACCTCCGTAACATCGCCCGTCTCCACCCTTGCCTCAGCTGATCTGCTGCCAAAACCCTCACTGTGCCTTTGTTACCTCCAGACTCAACTCTTCTGGCCGGCCTCCCATCTTCCAACCTCGTAAACTTGAGCTCATCCAAAACTCTGCCACCCCGTGTCCTAACTCGCACCGAGTCCCGCTCACCCATCACCCCCTGTGCTCGCTGCCCCGTGTCCTAACTCACACCCAGTCCCACTCACCCATCACCCTCTGTGCTCACTGCCCCGTGTCCTAACTCGCACCAAGTCCCGCTCACCCATCACCCCCCTGTGCTCACTGCCCCGTGTCCTAACTCGCACCAAGTCCCGCTCACCCATCACCCCCTGTGCTCACTGCCCCGTGTCCTAACTCGCACCCAGTCCCGCTCACCCATCACCCCCTGTGCTCGCTGACCCCGTGTCCTAACTCGCACCCAGTCCCGCTCACCCATCACCCCCTGTGCTCACTGCCCCGTGTCCTAACTCGCACCCAGTCCCGCTCACCCATCACCCCACTGTGCTCGCTGACCTATAATGGCTCCCGGTCCAGCAATGCCACGATTTTAAAATTGTCATCCTCGTGTTCAAGTCCCTTCAGGGCCTCCTCACCCCTCCCTATCTCTGTAACTTTCTCCAGCCCCACAACCCTCCAAGATTTCTGCGCTCCTCCAATTTTAGCCTCTTGAGCATCCCTGATTATAATCGCTCCACCATTGGTGGCCGTGCCTTCAGCTGCCTGGGCCCCAAGCTCTGGAACTCCCTCTTTCCTCTTAAGATGCTCCTTAAAACCTACTTTGACCAAACTTTAGGTCACCTGCGCTAACATCTCCTTGCCTGGCTCGGTGTCAAATTTTGTTTGATAATACTCCTGTGAAGCACCATGGGACATTCTATGTTAAAGGCGCTATATAAATTCACAATGTTGTTGCTGTACATCAGATTCCATTACTTCTCATGTCACTTCTGAAGATGGATAAATGTCAGCCGTGTTGGATCATTTTTATCGTTACAGGCTAAACGATTATACAGGATTTATTTACAGCAGAGGCGAGTCCCTGAACGACCCAGTACAGTTCTGGAATTCTGAAAACATTACACAAGGATTGTGAATCAAGCAAACCAGAGACATATAGTATCATGGAGGCAAAGCCTTTGGAGTCACTGAAGCAGCAGTTTGCACGGACATGATGGGCCGAATGGCATCCTTCTGTGTCGCAATGTTTCTACAATTCTAGATACTGCAATCAGAGAGGTGGAGTCCCCGGGCTGTCGATCGCTATGAAAAATAAACTGGATAGGTGGAACGCACTCTCCCGTGACCCAACAGCCAAGACCCTGTGGAGTGTCTGTGCAGAAGACGAGATGACGTACAGGTGGAAACAAGCAAACGCAGACTCCGCCAAGTCAGAATACAGCCTTTGTGTAAATTGTCCTTGGGTATGTCACAGCGAGGCAAACGGAACTCAATCATCTTTGGCAGTTGTGTAGAACAAGCAAGTCTAAAAAATCTCTTCGATTTAAAAGCAGCTTCCTTCCATGAAACCCGTGGGCAGAGAGAATACTCCATGTACAACACATTCCAGCAAGATTAACGAGATATTCTCCGGCAAATTCAATTTCTGGGTGACTCATGCAGACAGCTAACAGGTCACCACACTTTCGCTCACGATGTTCCAGCGAATGGGGGTACGGGACCCAGAAGAAGCGAGGCCCCAGGGGCAGCACGGGCCCAGCCCACACTGCGATATGTGAGCGCACTAGGTCCGTGCAGCAGAGCAGGTCTCCAGTCGTCCTGGTTAACCCTTGCCACTGGACCAAGACCTCGCTCTGTCAAGCCCGTGTGGTGGCTGGTGTGCAACGGTCACCCCACGTTAAAAAAATCCACGCACAGGTATCTTCCACCCCTTCAACTGGAGTTCAGGATCTGGAACATCGGGTCCTTCATTGAAACATCTGTGAACTCGTGGAAGCAAGTCATCCTCGTTCGAGGGACCACCTGTGATGATGATGGAGTGTTTGTGTGTACAGCACTTGGCAATCAACGCATCAGGAGGTGGCAATGGACACCACACCCCCAAGCAACCATAGTATCGAATGAAGGGGTTTAAACTGTTATTTTAAAATAAAATAAGGGGGAAAAAAAAGAAAATCAGTAAAACCAGGGACAAAAATTTGTCTCTAAAGTGAAGGAGAGTAACTGGGGACAGCGTCCACAAGCCTTTCAAGCAAAGGATCTTTTGCTCTGATGTTCAAAATTAAAACAAGACCTAAATATTTTGTTTCAAAAGTGAGAACAAATAGTCTGATAGAACAAATAGTCTGACAGAATGAGCTTCATTGATTTAAATAGTTCAGACAAATAGTGTGCGGAAAAGAAAAACACAGTAGAATGTTTCAGAATTTACAATTTCAGCCAAGTTACCCCAATGATTCTTCTATTTAGAACATTAGAAAGGCTACCTCCGCGCACCGGAAGGGATCAGCGTTTACTCATTCGAAGTCAAAGTTCAAGCAAGTCTCTGTAAAATGTTGTTGTCGTGCCTCATTTTAAATGTTTTTTTCCCTTCTGGAGCTTACCTGGTGCCAAACCCTTCTCCAAAGGAGCAGGCATCGAGAACCTTCCTCAAGCACTGCACTGCCGCCAGTCGACAGTGTTGGGGAGATTGCCATACCGAATCTCTGCCCAGCACGTGCCTCATGTACGGGGCAAGGGCAGGCAGTCCTCCCACAGGGAATGAGAGAAATCAGGGCCAACAACAGACAAAAGCAAAACAGTACCTCATCTTTCGTTTAGGCACTTTACAGCCCTTCAACTATCAGATCAAAATTTTTTTTGTCCATATTCTTTTCCCTTTTCCGCGGCAGCTGCCGATGATTCTGCCATCTAGACTCATCTTTTGTTTCTTAACTTGTCCCATTACCATCTCATTTCTGCCCCCTGTCCCTTTTGTCTCTCGAATCTCTCCTGCTTTCCCCCCCTATCACAGACCTTCCCTCCCCTCCCCCTCACACACCCCCTGCACTTCCTTAACAATCTGTTACATCTCAAACTCTCCCAGTTCTGTCGAAGGGTCACCGACCTGGAACGTTAACTCGGTTTCTTTCTCCACAGTCGCTGCCTGACCCACTGAGTATTTCCAGCATTTTCTGTTTTTAAGCCAACAATAAACTATTTGGCCCATCAAGCTGCTCCGTCCCACAGAACATGTTCAAATCTGCCCCGTCATGAGTCTATTGCATTTATTTATCTCCTTACCAATCTGTAGCTCACTTTCTTGTTCCAACATAATGAACACTTTGTATGAGTATAATTATGCGGATGTTGTTGGACTGGGTGAAGGAGGGGTGTGGGGGGGGGGAAAGAGGCGGTGGAACTGGTTTTAATGTAAGCTTGTGTGTCACTTAACCTGGTCATATCCACGCTGCAATCATTTAAATTCTCACAATTTACACGCTTCATTGGCTTGGCATAGAAAAATAAATATATTTCAATTGTATTTGCCTGGTGTACGTGCAGAACATAACAACATAACAAATAGGAGCAGGTATAGGCCAAAAGGCCCCTCGAGCCTGCTCCGCCATTTAATACGATCATGGCTGATCTGATCATGGGCTCAGCTCTACTTCCCTGCCCGCTCTCCATAACCCTTTATCAGTTAAGAAGCTGTATATCTCTGTCTCAAATTTATTCAATGTCCCAGCTTCCACAGCTCTCTGAGGCAGCGAATTCCACAGATTTACAATCCTCAGAGAAGAAATTCCTCCTCATCTCAGAATAAGGGGCCGTCTATTTAAAATTAAGATTATGCCCCCTAGTTCTAGTCTCCCCTCAGTGGAAACATCCTCTCTGCATCCATCTTGTCAAGCCCGCTCATAATCTTATACATTTCGATAAGATCACCTCTTATTTTTCTGAATTCCAATGAGTAGAGGCACAACCTCCTCAACCTTTCCTCATAAGTCAATCCCCCTATCTCCAGAATCAACCTAGTGAACCTTCTCTGAACTGCCTCCACAGCAAGTATATCCTCTCGTAAATATGGAAACCAAAACTGCACGCAGTATTCCAGGTGTGGCCTCACCAATACCCTGTATAACTTGCTCTTTGATTTTTTTTATCTGCCAAAGTGCATGACCTCACACTTTCCAACATTATACTCCATCTGCCAAATTTTTGCCCACTCACTTAGGCTGATACGTACTTTTGCAGATTTTTTGTGTCCTCCTCACACATTGCTTTTCCTCCCATCTTTGTATCGTCAGCAAACCTGGCTACGTTACACTCAGTCCCTTCTTCCAAGTCGTTAATATAGATTGTAAATAGTTGGGGTCCCAGCACTGATCCCTGCGGCACCCCATTAGTTACTGATTGCCAACCTGAGATTGAACCATTTATCCTGACTCTCTGTTTTCTGTTTGTCAGCTAATCCTCTATCCATGCTAATATATTACCCCCAACCCCGTGAACTTTTATCTTGTGTAGTAAGCTTTTATGTGGCATCTTGTCAAATGCTTTCCTATAAAAATGCCTTTTTATATTTCATACTAGTTTACTTTCATAGTCTATCTTCCCTTTCTTAATCATTTTTTTTGGTCATTCTTTGCTGGTTTTTAAAAACTTCCCAGTCTTCTGTTCTCCCACTAGTTTTGGCCACTTTGTATGCCCTTGTTTTTAATTGGATACTGTCCTTTATTTCTTTAGTGAGCCACGTATGGCTATCTTTTCTTTTATACCCTTTTCTCCTCACTGGAACATATTTTTCTTGAGAGTTGTGAAATATCTCCTTAAATGTACGCCACTGAACAGAAGCGGGTGGATATAGGAACATGGAAATTGCTTTACCCAACAGGCAAGTTGACCCGAGGAATATTTCCTTAGGGTCACAATTTGTTGGCTGTTCAACAGCTCAAGCTGGGTTTTTTTTAAGCTTCCAAAAGATCTTTTAAGTCAAAATAAAAAGGTTTTGAATAATTGGGAGTGAGAAATTGAACTTTAAAATAAAACAAGGGAGTGGGAAAATAGAGCAAAGACTGTGTGAAATGAGAGAGTGGGAAAACACAAATAAGGTGTTGAAACATAGAAAATAGGTGCAGGAGTAGACCATTCGGCCCTTCGAGCCTGCACCACCATTCAATATGATCATGGCTGATCATGCAACTTCAGTACCCCATTCCTGCTTTCTCTCCATACCCCTTGATCCCCTTTAGCTGTAAGGGTCACATCCAACTCCCTTTTGAATATATCTAATGAACTGGCATCAACAACTTTCAGTGGTAGAGAATTCCACAGGTTCACAATTCTCTGAGTGAAGAAGTTTCTCCTCATCTCGGTCCCAAATGGCTTACTCCTTATCCTTAGACTGTGACCCCTGGTTCTGGACTTCCCCAACATCGGGAACATTCTTCCTGCCTCTAACCTGTCCAATCCCGTCAGAATTTTATATGTTTCTATGAGATCCCCTCTCAGTCTTCTAAATTCCAGTGAATATAAGCCTAGTCGATCTAGTCTTTCTTCATGTGTCATCCCGGGAATCAGTCTGGGGAACCTTCGCTGCACTCCCTCAATAGCAAAAATGTCCTTTCTCAGATTAGGAGACCAAAACTATACACAATACTCAAGGTGTGGTCTCACCAAGGCCCTGTACAACTGCAGTAAGACCTCCCTGCTCCTATACTCAAATCCCCTCGCTATGAAGGCCAACATGCCATTTGCCTTCTTCATCGCCTGCTGTACCTGCATGTCAACTTTCAATGACTGATGTACCATGACACCCAGGTCTCGTTGCACCTCCCCTTTTCCTAATCTGTCACCATTCAGATAATATTCTGCCTTTCTGTTTTTACCACCAAAGTGGATAACCTCACATTTATCCACATTGTACTGCATCTGCCATGCATTTGCCCATTCATCTAACCTGTCCAAGTCACCCTGCAGCCTCTTAGCATCCTCCTCACAGCTCACACTGCCCAGCTTAGTGTCATCTGCAAACTTGGAGCTATTACATTCAATTCCTTCGTCTAAATGTATATTGTAACTAGCTGGGGTCCCAGCACTGAACCTTGCAGTACCCCACTAGTCACTGCCTGCCATGCTGAAAAGGACCAGTTTATTCCTACTTTTTGCTTCCTGTCTGCTTACCAGTTCTCTATCCACGTCAATACATTACCCCCAATACCACGTGCTTTAACTTTGCACACTAATCTCGTATGTGGGAACCTGTCAAAAGCCTTTTGAAATACACCACATCCACAGGTTCTCCTTTGTCCACTCTACTCGTTACATCCTCAAAAAATTCTAGAAGATTTGTCAAGCATGATTTCCCTTTCATAAATTCATGCTGACTTGGACCGATCCTGTCACTGCTTTCCAAATGTGCTGCTGTTTCATCTTTAATAATTGATTCCAACATTTTCCCCACTACGACGTCAGGCTGACCGGTCTATAATTCCCTGTTTTCTCTCTCCCACCTTTTTTAAAAAGTGGTGTTACATTGGCTACCCTCCAATCCATAGGAACTGGTCCAGAGTCTATAGACTGTTGGAAAATGATTACCAATGCATGTACTATTTCTAGGGCCACTTCCTTAAGTACTCTGGAATGCAGACTATCAGGCCCCGGGGATTTATCGGCCTTCAATTCCATCAATTTCCCTAACACAATTTCCTGACTAATAAGGATTTCCTTCAGTTCCTCCTTCTCGCTAGACCCTCGGTCACCTATTATTTTTCGGGAGGTTATTTGTGTCTTCCTTAGTGAAGACAGAACCAAAGTATTTGTTCAATTGGTCTGCCATTTCTTTGTTCCACATTATGAATTCATCTGAATCTGACTGCAAGGGACCTACGTTTATCTTCACTACTCTTTTTCTCTTCACATATCTATAGAAGCTTTTGCAGTCAGTTTTTATGTTTCCTGCAAGCTTAATCTCATACTCTATTTTCCCCTCCTAATTAAACCCTTTGTCCTCCTCTGCTGAATTCTAAATTTCTCCCAGTCCTCAGATTTGCTGCTTTTTCTGGCCAATTTATATGCCTCTTCCTTGGATTTAACACTATCCCTAATTTCCCTTGTTAGCCACGGTTGAGCCACCTTCCCCTTTTTATTTTTACACCAGACAGGGATGTACAGTTGTTGTAGTTCATCCATGCGATCTTTAATTGTTTGCCATTGCCTATCCACCGTCAACCCTTTAAGTATCATTCGCCAGTCTACTCTAGCCAATTCACGTCTCATACCGTCGAAGTTACCGTTCTTTAAGTTCAGGACCCTAGTCTCTGAATTAACTGTGTCACTCTCCATCTTAATGAAGAATTCTACCATATTATGGTCACTCTTCCCCAAGGGGCCTCACACAACAAGATTGCTAATTACATTCTCATTACACATCACCCAGTCTAGGATGGCCTGCTCTCGAGTTGGTTCCTTGACATATTGGTCTAGAAAACCATCCCTTATACACTCCAGGAAATCCTCCTCCACTGTATTGCTACCAGTTTGGTAAGTCCAATCTATATATAGATTAAAGTCGCCCATGATAACTGCTGTACCCTTATTACATGTGTCCCTAATTTCCTGTTTGATGCCATCCCCAACCTCACTGCTACTGTTTGGTGGTCTGTACACAACTCCCACTAGCGTTTTCTAACCTTTGGTATTCCGCAGCTCCACCCATACCGATTCCACATCATCCACGCTAATGTCCTTCCTTACTATTGTGTTAACCTCCTCTTTAACCAGTAACGCCATCCCACCTACTTTTCCTTCCTGCCTATCCTTCCTGAATATTGAATACCCCTGGATGTTGAGTTCCCAGCCTATTTTAATGCACAGATTGTGTTTTCGGAGTTTCGTTCAGGGCCAATGTTACAGCAACACAGCTGTTCCATGAGTGCATGAACTTTAGAAAGTTTTGCTGAACCGGCAAGCAACAAAGAAAAAAGAATTGCATTTCTATAGCGCCTTTCACAACCGCCAGACATCCCAAAGCGCTTTACAGCCCATGAAGTATTTTTTTGAAGTGTAGTCACTGTCGTAATGTGGGAAACAGCAAGCTCCCACAAACAGCAATGTGATAATGACCAGATAATCTGCTTTAGTGATGTTGATTGAGGGATAAATATTGGCCCCAGGACACCAGGAGAACTACCCTGCTCGTCTTTGAAATATTGTCCCGGGATCTTTTACACCCACCTGAGAGAGCAGGCGGGGCCTCGGTTTAACGTCTCATCTGAAAGACGGCACCTCTGACAGTGCAGCACTCCCTCAGCACTGCACTGGGAGTGTCAGCCTAGATTTTTGTGCTCAAGTCCCTCAAGAACCCACAACCTTCTGACTCCGAGGCGAGTGTGCTGCCCACTGAGCCATGGTTGACACTGAGAAAAAAAACCCAGCAGGGCAGTAACACATAATCTGACAGTATTCCTGCATTATTCCAACATCACAACTCCACTCATCAACTTGAGCCGAAACTGACCAGAATAATTAACATTTTCCTTACGTAATTATGAAGATGAAAAACATCATTAGCGCGAGGAGTCCCTGAAATGGGAAGGATGTGATTCATGGAAAGTGTGTGTCACGCAATTCATGTCAATCCACAAACATTATGCAACCTGCCGCTGAATGTATTTTCAGCTGACACCAAGAAGTTGAACATTGGAAAGCGAGTCAGTGAAAGACACTACATGTCGGTCAATATCACCATCGCAGTAACCACCTTCCAGCGCGACGCTCAGTGCTGCTGACGATTCCTTATCCAAAATATTAACCTGGCATTCCTCTTTTCCAATGCCAGGGACCTGCTGGTTAAATTCAGACCATTTACTGCCTCAGGTTCATATTTCTACAATTTGCGGTGTTTTCTTTCTATAAAATGTATTTAAAAATTTTTAGAAACCACGGGGAGGAAAAGCACCGATTATCCCCGAGCAGAAACTGGTCCGTTACTTTGTACGCGTTCACCTGCCATGCAAATCACTGCTTTCCTACAGCGTCCCCGCGCTGCCAATGGCCTTTGGCTAGCGCCAGTGTTGAGAGAGGACACAGAGTTTCTGCTCGCCCGATTTCAGTGTCACAACCTCCACTTTTCCAAACAGAAGTTATTTCTCAAAACACTTTCCTTACAGCCCCCTCCCGATACACACAGTGGGCAGCACACTACCAAAGCATTCATGTTTGTACCTCATTATAATTAAGAACCACTTCGAAATATCTCGCTGTTGTATCGAAAAGTAATCTTCACCTGGTGGATGACTCGCAAGTGAAGTGCACTCACTGAGGACCGTGAATCTTTTCCACATCTCGCCTATTGTGTCTATATATGGTTTGATTACAGTATTTCCTACTTAGCTGGTATCATCTGAAGCTCATAAATGTCTGTTTTTCAATGCGACACAGTGCGTTGATGATTAAGGCGACAAAGGGTCACAGTGAGCTGGGGGTCTATCACCTGATACTGTGCAGCAAGTCAAATACTCTCTACAATCACCTACCCCCAGGAACCAGATAAGAAGGGGTTTTCTTGCTGAATTTTTTGAACTCTGATTACATGCCATAAAAGTTCCAGCCACATTTCTTTTCTGGGAGTGTCTGATTATCTTGAAGTCATGCTCACCCAAGCAGAACACCCATTGGGTTAGTTGCCACAAGTCTAGCAACACAACCACTGGCAAACCCAAGACACACCGAAGGGCATAGGTTTATAGACGGCTCTGATCTTCCCGGGATTGACTGATTCCTGGGATGAGAGGGTTGGCCTACGAGGAGAGATTGAATAGAATGGGCCTGTACTCTGTGGAGATTAAATGAATGAATCTAGAATAGAATCAGAGAACGGTTACAGCACAGAAGGCGGCCATTTGGCCCGTCGAGCCTGTGCTGGCTCTCTGCAAGTGCACCTCAGCCAGTCCCACTACCCCGCCCTTTCCCTGTAGAACATTTTCCTTCAGGAACTTATCCAGTTCCCTTTTGAAAACCACGATTGAGTCTGCCTCCACCACCCTCTCAGGCAGCGCATTCCAGATCATAACCACTCGCTGCGTAAAAACGTTTTCCCTCATGTCGCCTTTGGTTCTTCTGCCAATCGCCTTAAATCTGTGTCCTCTGGTTCCCGACCCTTCCACCAATGGGAACAGTTTCTCTCTATCTACTCTGTCCAGACCTCTCATGATTGTGAACACCTCGATCAAATCTCCTCTCATTATCTCTGTTCCAAGGAGAACAACCCCAACTTCTCCAGTCTATCCACGGAACTGAAGTCCCTCATCCCTGGAACCATTCTCGTAAATTTTTTCTGCACCCTCTCGAAGGCCTTCACATCCTTCCTAAAGTGTGGTGCCCAGAATTGGACACAATACTCCAGTTGAGGCCGAACCAGTGTTTTATACAGGTTCAGCATAACTTCTTTGCTTTTGTACTCTATGCCTCGATTTATGAAGCCCAGGATCCTGTAATTTTGAACCGCTTTCTCAACCTGCCCTGCCACCTTCAACAATGAGAGGTGATCGCATTAAAACATACACGATTCTGAGGGGGATTGACCGGGTAGATGCAGGAGGAGGTTGTTTCCCCTGGCTGGAGAGCCTAGAACTCGGGGTCAGTCTCAGAATAAGGGGTCGGCCATTTAGAACTGAGATAAGGAGAGGTTTCTTCACTCAGAGGGTTGTGAATCTTTGGAATTCTCTGCTCCAGAGAGCTGTTGATGCTGAATCATTGAGTATATTCAAGGCTGAGATCGATAGATTTTTGGACTCATGGGGGAAAATCAAGGGATATGGGGACAGTGCAGGAAAGTGGAGTTGAGGTAGAAGATCAGCCATGATTCTTGTGTTCTTATGTTCTATTGATCTGTCTTCAGATTATAGCCCAATGGGGTTGTAGGTACATCGACCTATAGCTCCTTCACCAGTCACTAATTCCAACTACGGAGACAGGCTGTGGTTAGACTCCCACAGTTAGCTACAAGTAGAAGTCTAACATAAACTTTGCTCATGCTCCCACCGAGCAGTTTAGTACAGTCGATCCCTTGTCTAGAAAACATAGAAACATAGAAAATAGGTGCAGGAGCAGGCCAGTCGGCCCTTCGAGCCTGCACCCCCATTCAATATGATCATGGCTGATCATGCAACTTCAGTACCCCACTCCCACCTTCTCTCCATACCCCTTGATCCCTTTAGCCATAAGGGCAACATATCTAACTCCCTTTTGAATATATCCAACGAACTGGCCTCAACAACTTTCTGTGGTAGAGAATTCCACAGGTTCACAATTCTCTAGGTGAAAAAGTTTCTCCTCATCTCGGTCCTAAATGGCTTACCCCTTATCCTTAGACTGTGACCTCTGGTTCTGGACTTCCCCAACATCGGGAACATTCTTCCTGTATCTAACCTGTCCAATCCTGTAGAATTTTATATTCTTCTATGAGATCCCCTCTCATTCTTCTAAATTCCAGTGAATATAAGCCGAGTCGATCCAGTCTTTCTTCATATGTCAGTCCTACCATCCCAGGAATCAGTCTGGTGAACCTTCGCTGCACTCCCTCAATAGCAAGAATGTCCTTCCTCAAATTAGGAGACCAAAACAGTACACAATACTCAAGGTGTGGTCCCTGCTGCTATACTCAAATCCTCTCGCTATGAAGGCCAACATACCATTTGCCTTCTTCACTGCCTGCTGTACCTGCATGCCTACTTTCAATGACTGATGTACCATGACACCCAGGTCTCGTTGCACCTCCCCTTTTACTAATCTGTCACCATTCAGCTAATAATCTACCTTCGTGTTTTTGCCCACAAAGTGGATAACCTCACATTTATCCACATTATACTGCATCTGCCATGCATTTGCCCACTCACCTAACCTGTCCAAGTCACCCTGCAGCCTCTTAGTGTCCTCCTCACAGCTCACACCGCCACCCAGCTTGGTGTCATCTGCAAACTTGGAGATATTCACTCAATTCCTTCGTCTAAATCATTAATATATATTGTAAATAGCTGGGGTCCCAGCACTGAACCTTGCGGTACCCCACCAGTCACTGCCTGCCGTTCTGAAAAGGACCCGTTTATCCCGACACTCTGCTTCCTGTCTGCCAACCAGTTCTCTATCCACGTCAATACATTACCCCCAATACCATGTACTTTAATTTTGCACACCAATCTGTTGTATGGGACCTTGTCAAAAGCCTTTTGAAAGTCCAAATACACCACATCCACTGGTTCTCCCTTGTCCACTCTACTAGTTACATCTGAAAAAAAATGGAAAAGGATTGTAAAGGTTTTGCACCAGGGATGTTTGGAAGTGGCTGTGTGAGTCCCTTGCGCCAGTGTCTCAAGCCCAACAGGAAATGCCTCATTGTATGGTGTTACCGAAAGCTCGCTTTGGCAGCTGATATTTCCGTTGCAACTTCTGAAAGGGTTTAACCTGTTGTGAGTGGCTTAGACAGTCACGTGATGTTCACAAGACTCAATAAAGCCCCAGCCAGTTGGGTTCAGGGGATCCACGATGAGGCAGGTGGTTGAGAGCCTGGTGGATGAACTGGTAATGTGTCATATCATCATAGGCAGTCCCTCAAAATCGAGGAAGACCTGCTTCCAATCTAAAAGTGAGTTCTCAGGTGGCTGAACAGTCCAATACGGGAATTACAGTCTGTCACAGGTGGGACAGACAGTGGTTGAAGGAAAGGTTGTCGGGACTGGTTTGCCACACGCTCCTTCCGCTGCCTGCACTTGGTTTCTGCATGCTCTCGGCGACGAGACTCGAGGTGCTCAGCACCCTCCCGGATGCACTTCCTCCACTTAGGGCGGTCTTTGGCCAGGGACTCCCAGGTGTCGGTGGGGATGTTGCATTTTATCAGGGAGGCTTTGAGGGTGTCCTTATAACGTTTCCTCTGCCCACCTGGGGCTCGCTTGCCGTGTAGGAGTTCAGAGTAGAGCACTTGCACGCGGACAATGTGGCCCCATAAAGGCCTTTTGGTAATGTGTAGTGTGATTGTTAAACTTTTAATAAACCAATTAGTTCTTAATAGCAATGTGTTGCTATGAATTCTTAAGCAAGGAGCCCACGAAGGAAATACATTACACCTGTCTGTTCAATTACCTATGGGATTTCCCATTCTGTCTCACCGGCGATTAAATCTGTTTCCTGGTCACTTACACAAGACAATTCCCAGAGTGAGGTCGATGATGACTAGTACCTAGATGATGTCGTACATAAACAAAGAGTTTGCATTTGGAGTGAATGAACAGGAGAGAATAAATTCACGCGTAGCCCTGTAACTGACTGATTGTTCACTGCATGTCAACGTCACATGACAATCCAGTTCCTTATTTAATACAAGGTTTGCTTTTGCTGTCAGTGGGTAGCACTCTCGCTTGAACCAAAAGGAGGGGGTGCTGCACTGTCGGAGGTGCCGTCTTTGAGATGTGACATTAAACCGAGGCCTTGTCTGTTCTCTCCGGTGGGTGTAAAAGATCCCATGAAGAAGAGCAGGGGCATTCTCCCCGGTGTCCTGACCAATATTTATCCCTCAATCAACATCACAAAAACAGATTATCTGGTCATCATCACAATGATACGTGTGGGAGCTTGCTGTGCGCAAATTGGTTGCCACGTTTCCCACATTCCAACAGTGACTACACTCCAAAAGTACTTCATTGGCTGTAAAGCGCTTTGGGACGTCCGGTGGTTGTGAAAGGCACTATAGAAATGAAAGTCTTTCTTTTTCTCTCTTTTTGATGTCGGCAAGTTAGTTGGAAATGGATTGTGGATGGAGGAGGCAGAACACTCTCAGTAGGCACGACAGCTCATCTGTTCCACCCAGCCCCGCTCACCCATCACCCCCTGTGCCCCATGTCCTAACCCGCACCCAGCCCTGCTCACCCATCACCCCCTGTGCCCCATGTCCTAACCCGCACCCAGCCCCACTCACCCATCACCCCCTGTCCTAACCTGCACCCAGCTCCACTCACCCATCAATCCCTGTCCTAACCTGCATCCAGCCCCGCTCACCCATCACCCCCTGTCCTAACCTGCATCCAACCCCGCTCACCCATCACCCCCTGTCCTAACCTGCACCCAGCTCCACTCACCCATCACCCCGTCCTAACCTGCATCCAGCCCCGCTCACCCATCACCCCCTGTCCTAACCTGCACCCAGCCCCGCTCACCCATCACCCCCTGTCCTAACCTGCATCCAGCCCCGCTCACCCATCACCCCCTGTCCTAACCTGCACCCAGCCCCGCTCACCCATTACCCCCTGTGCTCTGTGTCCTAACTCGCACCGTCCCGCTCACCCATCGCCCCCTGTCCTAACTCGCACCGTCCCGCTCACCCATTGCCCCCTGTCCTAACTCGCAGCAAGTCCCACTCACCTGTCGCCCCCTGTGCCCCGTGTTCTAACTTGCACCGACTCCCACTCACCCATCACCCCCTGTGCTCGCTGACCTACATTGGCTCCCGGTTAAGCAAAGCCTCGATTTGAAAATTCTCATCCTTGTTTACAAATCCCTCCATGGCCCTCGCCCCTCCCTATCTCTGTAATCTCCTGCAGCCACCGCGCCCCCCCCTCCCCTCCCCCCTGAGATGTCTGCACTCCTCTAATTCTGCCCTCCTGAGCATCCCTGATTATAATCGCTCCACCATCGGTGGCCGTGCCTTCTGTTGCTTGGGCCCCAAGCTCTGGAACTCCCTCCCTAAACCTCTCCGCCTCTCTTTCCTCCTTCAAGATGCTCATTAAAACCTACCTCTTTGACCAAGCTTTTGTTCACCTGCCCTAATTTTTTACTTATGCGGCTCGGTATCAAATTTTTATTGTATAACACTCCTATGAAGCACCTTGGGATGTTTCACTATTTAAAGGCGCTATATAAATACACGTTGCTGCTGTTGCTCAGAATGACAGCGTCTCCGTTCTGGGAACAGAGCTCAACATCCAAATATAAATGAAGAGGCCTTCAAGCAAACAGAAGTAAATAACATTCAGGCACTGCCCATATACAAGTGTGATACCATATTTATAGTTTATGATTTTCCATAAAAATATTTAAGCGGTCATTTGCAAGGCTCTGTGCTGTTGCACAGCCTCACTAATGGTGACGACAGGTCAGAAATCCTGCTCACAGTTCACCGGGCTCTGCCCCGGGACCAGAGGCGTGCATCGTTATTGATCTATTTATTCCACAGGATAAAACAGGAGCGTCAGCCTTAACTCAGGGGCAGCACTAGAGGTAGAAGGTCATGGGTTCAAGCCGTTAAACCCAGGCTCTGTCTGCCAGTGGATGTAAAAGTTGAACAGGAGCAGGGGATTTCTCCCAGCGTCCTGGTCATGAATTATCAACCAACCAACCAACCACACCAAAACAGATTTTTATTGTTGTTTGTGGGACCTCCCTGTGCACAGACTGCCTGCCGCGTTTCCCTGCGGTTTGAAGCGTTAAATCAGATCGTACCCAGTCTCGCCCCCTCATGTTTGCTCTTTCATCCAGAAGTGCAATGCTGCACTCCAGCTCCAGCAGGAAGCTGCTTTTTTAAATGAGTTCAATGTTCTTTTCCCTCAGTACCCATTTCAGGTCCCGATCACCCTCTGCACACTCAGAGACCGCTCCAAGACTTGCCCCAATTGTCCATCCCCTTGCCCTGTCACATTGGTGCCTCCGTTAGGTATCAATACGGAAGGAGCAGCGTGGCGGCCTGGCCCATCAGGCTGAATGGCCCCCGGCCTGCGAGCACCATCGGAGCAGGCCGGGGAGTGGAAGGAGCAGTGTGGCGGTGTACCACTCCAGGGAGCAGCACGTGCTGGAGCAGGAGAGCAACGGCAGCGAAAAGGGAGATCACCAAGATCCAGGTCGGTGATTGGAGTGTGGGCAGGTACAGCAGGAGCGTCGAGGTCGGGGCGAAGGAGCGTCGAGTGATCGTGGAGCGACGTGATCGGGGCCCAGGGGATGCGCAAGTTTGGGGCCCAGGAGAGGAGAGGGCCCAGGGGCAGCACGGACCAGCCCACACTGCAATATGTGAGCGCACTAGGTCCGTGCAGCAGAGCTGGTCTCCAGTCGTCCTGGTTAATCCTTGCCACTGGACCAAGACCTCGCTCTGTCAAGCCCCGTGTGGTGGCTGGTGTGCAACGGTCACCCCACGTTAAAAAAATCCACGCACAGGCATCTTCCACCCTTCAGGATGTAGTTCGGGATCCGGAATATTAGGTCCTTCATTGAAACACCTGTGAACTTTTTGACGTAGAAGCAAGTCATCCTCGATTCGAGGGACCGCCGATGATGATGATGATAGATGATAGGCCCCTACACGAAGGGCCCCTCCGAGGAGCTTCCTCTCCATTTTGAAGAGCTCATGCTTATTTATGTGTTTGTCTTCGTCCTGCTGCTCTCTCCCAAGTCACCCAGTAAAGAAAGTTCCTCGTGTGTGGTCACAGACACTTCATGGAATCAGAGAAATTTACAACACAGAAGGAGGCCATTCGGCCCATCGTGTCCACGCCGGCCGACCAAGAGCCACCCAGCCTAATCCCACTTCCCAGCTCTCGGTCCGTAGCCCAGCAGGTTACGGCACTTCAGGTGCACATCCAAGTACTTTTTAAATGTGGTGAGGGTTTCTGCCTCTACCACCCTTTCAGGCACTGAGTTCCAGACCCCCACCACCCTCCGGATGAAGACATTTCCCCTCAAATCCCCTCTAAACCTTCTACCAATTACTTTAAATCTATGCCCCCTGGTTGTTGACCCCTCTGCTAAGGAAAACAGGTGCTTCCTATCCACTCTCTCCAGGCCCCTCATAATTTTATACACCTCAGACTCCTCTGTTCCAAAGAAAACAGACCCAGCCTATCCAATCTTTCCTCACAGCTAAAATTCTCCAGTCCAGGCAACATCCTCGGAAATCTCCTCTGCACCCTCTCTAGTGCAATCACATCTTTCCTGTAATGTGGTGACCAGAACTGCACGCAGTGCTCTACTCACCAGTATCTTACCATTTTGTACACAAAGCATTAAAGGTATCAATCCATTACATCATCGCTGTGTCAAAAATATCAAGCTCATTTAAATGCAGCCATTTGTGGATGAAAGATTTGCATAATTTGGAACTGGAAGGATCACGGAGGAGTTTAATACCAAGAAGAGTTCACACACAAGAACGGGAACATAACTTCAGCCAAAATTTATGACAACAGTAACATCTTTATTATATTTTGGCTAGGTCTGCAAACCTAAATGATGCGCTTTGTACTATACTTCAAGGATAACATCAGCAGTGATATATTCCTTGCTGTGTGGGAAAAGAGAGATCTTGAAGTTTGTATGCAGCATTCTGACCTGCTAATTCTGGGCGGTGACTTCAACTGCATCATCGATGTGGCTGGGCGATCCAGCAGAGCCGACAGCAAACTGGACGCCACGTCCAGACTCCTGATGGATGCGGTAAAAGACACCAAGCTGTGCGACGTATTCAGCAACCCTGCAGACGGAGCGCCGCTCAGATACACCTGGTCAAGACCAGACGGGTCCGTCCGTTCCAGAATAGACTTCCTGTTTGTGTCCCACACGCTCAAGGTCAGATCCACCGACGTCACGCCGGTGTTCTTCTCTGACCACTGCCTCCTACTGGCCGACTGTCGCCCACAGGAAAACCAGAAAGTTGGCAGAGGGATATGGAAGCTGAACGTGAAACTGTTGACTCCGGAAACCGTTGAGGAACTCAAGAGGGATTACAAAGGTTGGAGAACCGTAAAGCCCCTCTGCGATTCCCCGATGCACTGGTGGGAAACAATCAAGACAAACATCAAGAGGTTCTTCATCCTCAAAGGTGTTCAGGAGGCGAGAGGGAGACAGAGGGAATTGTCCCAACTCCAGACGAATATGCAAAACCTGCTCCTGCTGCAGTCGATGGGGGTCGATGTCGCGGAGGAACTCGAAGAGGTGAAGGGCCAGCAAGCCTCGCTCTTTGCCTCAGAGTCCTCCAAGATCATCTTCCGCTCCAGAGTCCGCTCCGTCGAGCAGGATGAGACGTGTTCGCGTTTCTTCTTCCAAAAGGTACACAGGGGGAGCTCTGTGATCACCAGCCTAAAGGAAGAAGACGGTTCTGTGACGTCTTCACAGCCTGACATGCAGAGGATCAGCAAATCCTTCTATGCCGGGCTGTACGGCGTCAAGCCCACAGACCGCGCGGCCTCCCAGTCTTTCCTGTCGTCTATTTCGGAGGTCTTAGACGACAGCGAGCGGGAGAGTCTGGTCCACCCGCTAACTCTGGACGAGCTGACAAAGGCCGTCCGGTCCTTCGAGACGAATAAAACCCCCGGAAGCGACGGCTTACCGGTTGAGTTGTATTGGGCTCTGTGGGACTGGATGGGCCCAGACCTGCTGGAAGTGTACGGAGGTATGCTTCTGGCCGGCAGCATGTCAGAATCGATGAGGAAAGGCATCATCACCCTCATCTACAAGCAGAAGGGAGATAGGGAGGAAATCAAAAACTGGCGGCCCATTTCGCTGCTCAATGTGGACTACAAGATCCTGTCAAAGGTCATCGTCAACAGGGTCAAGTCTGCTCTGGAGCTGGTGATTCACCCGGACCAGACCTGCGCTGTCCCCGGCAGGAAGATCTCCGATAGCCTCGCGCTACTCAGGGATACGATCGCCTACGTGTGGGACAGGGGGGTGGACATCTGCTTAATCAGCTTAGACCAGGAGAAGGCCTTTGACAGGATATCGCACACGTACCTGATGGACGTGCTCTCCAAGATGGGGTTTGGAGAGGGTATCCGCAATTGGGTCCAACTGCTCTACACAGACATCAGTAGCGCAGTTCTAATCAACGGGTGGGAAACTGAAAGCTTTCCGATCAGATCTGGAGTCAGGCAAGGCTGTCTCCTCTCCTCTGTCTTGTTTGTGTGTTGTATCGAACCCTTTGCCGAGTCCATCAGGAAGGATGCGGGCATTAGAGGGGTGACGATCCCAGGCAGCGGAGGCGCTCAGGTCAAGACCTCCCTGTACATGGACGATGTCGCCACCTTTTGCTCGGATCCGCAGTCGGTCCGCAGATTGCTCACAATCTGCGACCAGTTTGAACTGGCCTCGGGAGCAAAGGTCAATCGCAGCAAGAGCGAGGCCATGTTCTTTGGCACCTGGGCCGACCGAGCCTCCATTCCCTTCACCGTTAAACGAGATTACCTGAAGGTGTTGGGAATATGGTTTGGAGCGGACGGGGCGTGCGCCAAAAACTGGGAAGAGCGTATCGCCAAAGTGAAGCAAAAACTGGGATGGTGGAAGATGCGCTTCCTCTCCATGGCAGGAAAGAACCTGGTCATCAGGAGCGAGGTGCTCTCGGGGTTGCTGCACGTGGCACAGGTCTGGCCCATCCCTCGCTCCTGTGCCGCGGCAGTCACCCGGGCCGTCTTCCACTTTGTCTGGAGGTCCAAAGTGGAACGTGTCCGCAGAGACACAATGTACAAATCTCTGGACAGTGGAGGAAAGGATGTTCCAAACGTGGCCCTCATCCTGATGGTCACCTTTGTGTGCGGCTGCATCAAGCTGTGCACAGACCCCCGGTACGCAAACACCAAGTGTCATTACGTGCTGAGGTTCTACCTGTCCCTGGCGTTGCGAAGGATGGGCCTGGCCATGCTGCCTCGAAACGGCCCCACCAGTTGGACCATGCCTGTCCACCTGTCCTTCGTGGAAAAGTTTTTCACAAAAAACCCCTTTGACCACAAGGCCATAAAACAGTGGTCAGCACGTAACGTCCTGGACACCCTACGAAAGAAGGAGAGGGTGGACCCTGTCGGGTGGTTCCCTGAGCGGACTGTCAAACTCGTTTGGCAGAACGTCTCATCGCCAGAGCTTTCACACAAGCACCAAGATGTAGCTTGATTGGCGGTGAGGAGGGCCTTACCCGTCAGAGCGTTCATGCACAGCTGACGTCTCATCAATACGGCACGTGCCCCCGAGTCAGCTGCGGGGCGGACGAGACTGTCACCCATCTCCTTCAGGATTGCCCCTTCGCAAGGCAGGTTTGGAAAGAGATGCAGTGGTTGCTGTCGAGGTTCATCCCAAGCAGCTCCATAACACAGGACTCTGTGCTCTACGGGCTGTTCCCAGGGACACACACCGAGACAGACATCACCTGCTGCTGGAGGGCCATCAACTCGGTCAAAGACGCTCTTTGGTCTTGCCGAAACTTGCTGGTCTTCCAGAGCAAGGAGATGTCCACGTCTGCGTGTTGCAGACTGGCGCAATCCAAGATCCAGGATTACGTGCTGAGGGACGCACTTAAAATTGGTGCAGTCGCCACAAAGGCACGGTGGGGAAGGGCCACGGTTTAAAGCCCTTCCCCACGGTAAACCCAGGGGCTGGAATCAGTACAAAATCCCCCTCGGGCCGTACTTGTAATTTACTTTTTGTGTACATGGAGCACCATGATCTGTAAACACCTATGTAGTGCCATGTACAATGCAAGGTCTGTTTCGTGATGCATGTTGAAAAGGAAAATGTAAATGTACCGTCACCCATTGCGTGTACTGTATAGTGACACGTGTAATGTAATTTGTTGAATGTACTACAATGTATCCCGTATTATATCGAATTGTACTTGAACTGAAAAGTAAGGGAATGTAACGAACGGAACTGCCGTCAGCACCCAAATGTAGTGTATGGGATTGCTGACCGCAGCTAAATGTACTGAACTGCTTTTGAAGGTACTGTACAAATTTTTATATGAATAAAGTATATTTTGAAATTAAAAAAAAATTCTGACCTGCTAATTAGAGTATGGCACCTTAATTTCCAAATTACACCATCCATGTAACAACACATTGGAAAAAATGTCAGGGTTTTCCCTAAAGAGTTGAAGCTAAAGTGAAACCAATTGTATAAGTTTGCAATCGCTGCTGGGGAGACACATGGAACTGCCTGTAAACATTGTCAAGACGTAATTGGCATAAAGAAGTTACTTACATCACGGCCTTCGGGTTCTGCAGCATGCAAGCTTTTGGTCCAAATTTTGTTGAGGGACTTGGTCCGTGTAGTGATCGGGTCCTCCTAGTGATTCAAACAAACCAGGGTCATTCAAAATAGGAACAGTGTTAGCCTTTAAAAACAAACCACGTTCATACTGAGACATACAGAATTCTTACAGGGATTGACAGGGTAGATGCAGGGAGGATGTTTCCCCCCGGGCTGGGGAGTCTAGAACCAGGGGTCACAGTCTCAGGATAAGGGGTCGGCCATTTAGGACTGAGATGAGGAGGAATTTCTTCACTCAGAGGGGGGTGAATCTTTGGAATTCTCTGCCCCAGAGGGCTGTGGAGGCTCAGTCTCTGAGTATATTCAAGAGAGATTTTTGGATATTAAGTGAATGAAGGGATATGGGGACAGTGCGGGAAAGTGGAGTTGAGGTCGAAGATCAGCCATGACCTCATTGAATGGTGGAGCATGTTCGAGGGGCCGAATGGCCGACTCCTGCTCCTAATTCTTATGTTCTTATATAACATCTCCTGGTGGTGACCTAGCATTTGGAAAGTAACCAATGCACAGAGCCCTCTGATGCCAAGGCACAACAGGGTGCAGGGTGAGCTTATTAACACTTTGTTTTGAAAAATTTGTTTTGCAAATTAATCCCGAACACAGTTTGGAGAAGAGACAAAAAGATGCGGTGCTGCTCCCTCTCACTAACAATCTGTTACATCGCGAACGTTTCCAGTTCTGTCGAAGGGTCACAGACCTGAAACATTAACTCGGTTTCTCTCTCCACAGTCGCTGCCTGACCCGCTGAGATTTCCAGCCAACAATAGACTATTTGGCCCATCAAGCTGCTCCGTCCCACAGACCATGTTCAAATCTGCCCCGTCATGACTCTATTGCACTTATTTAATCTCCTTACCAATCTGTAGGACCATCATCCCCTTGTATCTCAAATCTCTCCTACCTTCCACCCGATCACAGACCTTCCCTTCAGATCTTCCCTCCCCTCTCCCTTTCCCTGCCCTTACACTTGCTTAAAAACCTGTTACATCTCCAAGTTTTCCCAGTTCTGACGAAGGTCATCGACCTGAAACATTAACTCGGTTTTTCTCTCTCCACAGACGCTGCCTGACCCGCTGAGATTTCCAGCATTTTCTGTTTTAATTTCAGATTCCAGCATCCGCAGTGTTTTGCTTTCATTCCTCACCCAAAGATGATTCCCCCAGGGCACCAGGAAACACATGTGTCTACACACAGTTAAAAACAAAAACAAAGCTTCAAGTTATAAAGTGCCCGGGGAGATCCGATGAAACCTGGCGTGTCAGTGAGTTTGTGCCCATGTGACTTGAACCCCAGGCAGTGTGAGAACACCTCTCTGAAAGAATTCACACACCACAGCTTTACACTCTATCAGGACTTGCCTGCGGAGATAGATGGTCTGCCTTTGCACCCATGAATAGATAATTCCCCAAACACCCAGCCCGGGCACTTCTCAGAAGTGGAAAAACTCAGCAGTATCCTGAGGTCATTTTGAAGCATTTCAGGTGCCAACCCATGCTGGATAATTACTGACCACGACAGACTCACAGACCAGACCATTGTGTCACAAGAGATTATAAAGATATACTCGGAAGAGTGCTGCTCTTTCAACCAGTGTACACGAACTTGGAGAGAAACAGCTAATATAGAGCTAGGACAGGTCACTCCTGTCCAGCAAGCCCTCCTTGTCTCTTTAAGGATATCACGGGTGGTCAATAACAGCATTCTGTACGATTGTTAAAAACAGTCTGAAAGTTTAAATAAACCAAACTCCACGTGAAAGATTGCAGCTTAAACCAACAGCCAAAGGATTGTGGGGTAGAACATGGGATAGGAGAAATAGCTGGGTGGAAAATAGCGAGAGTATTTGCATCCCCCAGGACGGACGCTGTTTCTGATCCAGATAAGGTTATCACTGAATGTATTTACGATGGAGATAGACAGACTTTTAAACGATAAGGGAGTCAAGGGTTATGGGGAGCGGGCGGGGAAGTGGAGTTAAGGCCAAGATCAGATCAGCCATGATCTTATTGAATGGCGGAGCAGGCTCGAGGGGCTTGTTATCTAAATCCCCAAACCAATGTTGAACTGCTCAAATTTGCCAACAACAGAAAGAACAATGGAGATCGAGATTGCAGCGAAACGTAACTTTAGATCAAAATGAGCAGAGAAATGACAGTACATTGAGCATTGCTGAATGTGAAGTATTACCGCACACAGAAAAGGACAAAGATAGTTGGGACACATTATACGGCGAATGGAATGGAATTAGAAATGGCCTGGGAGAAACCGTGGACATGTCACTGTTAACACCCAATGCAGAGAAGCTAATAAATAGTTAATAGAATATATAACGTTACACGTCACAGGGCCACAGCTGTAGAAACCTACAGTAGTCACCCCCAGGTTTTCCAATGCACTAGTCAGTCTAAATTTCGAAGAGTATTCAGTTTTGGTCACCAGAAAATGAACCAAGTAATCGAGCACTTTCCCCCCCAATGCTCCGGCAACAATGTGAGTCAGTTTATAAAGCTTCTGCCATTGTTATAGTTGCCTCAAACTGCACTCAGTTAGGTTAACAAAAATGGCTTCCTCCTGTTTCTATGTTCAAAGCAAAGAAAGTGCTTGCTTATTCTAAACTTGTGTGTCAGTCGTGGCTCAGTGAGCAGCACACTCACCTGAGTCAGAAAGTCGTATGTTCAAGTCCCACTCCAGGAACTTGAGCACATAAATCCAGGCTGGCACTCCAGTGCAGTGCTGAGAGAGTGCGGCACTGTCAGAGGTGCTGTCTTTTGGATGAGACGTTAAACTGAGGCCCCGTCTGCTCTCTGAGGTGGATGTAAAAGATCCCATGGCATTATTTTGGGAGTTCTCCCCGGTGTCCTGGAGCTAATATTTATCCCTCAATCAATGTAACAAAAACAGATTATCTGGTCTTAATCACATTGCTGTGTGTGGGAGCTTGCTGTGCGCAAATTGGCTGCCGCGTTTCCTACATTACAACAGTGACTACACTTCAAAATTACTTCATTGGCTGTAAAGTGCTTTCAAATGTCCGGTGGTTGTGAAAGGGGCTATATAAATGCAAATCTCTCTTTCTTTGAGATATTTATTGCATGCTGAATTAACTGAAAGCAACCATTATAAGGGCTGTGCTGAAAAATGTCGCAAAGCTATAATTGACAAAATGTTATCTTTAATTAACAGTCTGAACACCACCTAATAATTTACCCACAGGATTCAAATCCTTTGGTGTCCTGTTCAATTAAACTTTGATAATTGAAGAGCAATTTAATTGAACATGACACCAACTGAACACAACAGCAAACTGCAGTTGTTCTACGCACAAAGACAGCACTGCTGTAAATCACGGAATCGGAGAGTGCCAGAGGAGGCCATTCGGCCCACTGGACCTGCGCCGCTCTCAAAGGCCTGTCCACGGTCCCATCTCGCTGCCCGTTCCCTGCACACACCGACCATTCCCTTCTTAAAAGATTGATCCACTTTCCTCTTAAAACCTGTAAAGGATTCTGCACCCGCCATTGTTTCTGGTAAGACATTCCATAATCTAACAGCCGCCTGCGTAAAGGAAACATTCTCCGAAGCTCTGTCTTCGTTCTTTTGGTAGTGAGCTTAAATTTATGCTCTCTCACCGACCGGTGAAAATAGTTGCTCCTGATTTATTTCATCAAAACCTTTCATCGTTTTAAACACCTCCGTTCAATCTACTCTTAACCTGCTTTGTTGGAATTAATTCATCACAAATTCATTGGAGGCTGGGTCATTGAATATATTTAAGGCAGAGATAGACAGATTTTTGAGTGATAAGGGAGTCAAGGGGTTATGGGGAGCGGGCGGGGAAGTGGAGTTGAGGCCAGGATCAGATCAGCCGTGATCTTATTGAATGGCGGAGCAGGTTCGAGGGGCCGAATGGCCGACTCCTGCTCCTATTTCTTATTTTCTTATGTATCTTCTCCAAGACTCCCCTCCCCAACTTATCAAAAGTGAAGTTATTCTGCAACTTCCCCGCAGCTATATCATCCTTCCTGAAGGAACGTGCCCAAACTGGACACTATTCCAAAAGCCAAACTAATCATTTGCATAGATTTAGCATTTGTTTTTGTACTCTTTCCCTCTATTCATCAAACCTAGAATCCCATACGCCTTTAAAAAAAGTTCTCTTTTAAATCAACTTGTTCTCCTTCATTTAAGGGTGTGTGTACCTGGACCCCAATTCTGTGTGTGTGTGTGAAATCAGTCACTATTTTACTAGTGTATTACCCTATGTTCCTCCCCTTATTCTTCTTTCCAAAGTCTATTACCTTTTTTTCCCCACCCGTTCTGGGATGTGGGCGTCGCTGGCAAGGCCGGCATTTATTGCCCATCCCTAATTGCCCCTTGAGAAGGTGGTGCTGAGCCGCCTTCTTGAACCGCTGCAGTCCGTGTGGTGAAGGTGCTCCCACAGTGCTGTTAGGGAGGGAGTTCCAGGATTGTGTCCCAGCGACGATGAAGGAACGGCCGATATATTTCCAAGTCAGGATGGTGTGTGACTCGGAGGGGAATGTGGAGGTGGTGGTATTCCAGCCCGGGGGAAACAACCTCTCAGCATCTACCCTGTCAATCTCCTTCAGAATCTTGTATGTTTCAGTGAGATCACCTCTCATTCTTCTAAACTCCAGAGAGTGTCGGCCCATTCTACACAATCTCTCCTCATTGGACAGCCCTCTCACCCCAGGAATCAGTCTGGTGAACCTCCGTTGTATTGCCTCCAAGGCAAAGTATATCCTTCCTTAGATAAGGAGACCAAACCTGTGCACAGTACTGCAGGTGTGGTTTCACCATGGCCCGGCACAATTGTAGCAAGACTTCCTTTCAAACCTATAAAGTTGTTCTACCTCCTCCTCTTGTAGCTTTTTATTCCAACAACTACACCCCTCAGCCAGACGTACTAATTGCGTACTTGGATAAGAACTACTGGAGAAATTGGTAGACTTCGAAGTGGAAGAGACGGCAAATGGTGTTGGCTGAAGGAGGTCAGAGAGCAGAGTGCAGGCTCTGACCACAATCGATCGACCATCCTTAGGTTATCGAGGTTGTGCTGGTGGGCCAGAGGACAGCCAATATTCAACAAGGGAGAAACCAGGTAACTACAGGCCAGTCAGCCTCACACCCAATGTGGGTGAGTTTCTAAAGGCCATGAAATTAATATTCACCTAGAAATTCATGGATGAATTAAGGACAGCCAGCAAGGATTTGTAAAAGGCAAATTCTGTCTGACATTATAGCCACATTGTTCCTGCAATTGACCTTAATTTGAATAAACATCTCTTCCTCCATCTCCTTTTGGCAGTCTATAATATACTCCCAATACAACTATTAATTTCCTATTCTTTAACTCCCACTAAATATATGTTTACACTATCCCCTACATCATCGCTCTGTCCGAGTGCTACAATGGAATCTTTCATTACCATTGTCAAACCTTCACTCATTTTTTCCCCAACTCGGAATATTCTATAACCAGCGATGTCCACATCCTAGTCAACAATGATTTGCATTTATATAGCGCCTTTAACTTAATAAATTGCCCTAAAGTGCTTCACAGGAGAGTTCTCAAACACTCACCGAGCCAAAGCAAACATTAGGACTGGAATATTTGCATACATGAATTGCAAACCTCTGTGTTTGGCACTCATTTCACTTCCTCCTTCTTCTAATTTGTTTTTCTCTTTCCCACACTCCTCGTCTCGTTTGCTCTCCTTTCCGTTTCCGCGTTTCATTCCTTTGTTTCAATTGCTTTGCCTCTTAGGTATTTGACCCCTTGTAACCTGCATGACACCTGTCCACCAAAGGGCCTACCTGTTGGAGCCCCAAGGGATCCCAGCATCCCTTGGGAGCACAGTATATAAGCAGGCCACCCACGAGGTACCTGCACTCTGGAACCTTAATAAAGGAGCTAAGGTCACACTTGCTCATTACACACAGTACCCAGTCTGACCATTTATTGTGAGTATGATTATAACAGCCTCCATTTCCAATGAGCCTGTCCTCAGCAGATCGCACTGCTCTCCCCGAACAAACAGATAGTATTGTTCCTCGAGGTATGACATTCGCTGTGCACGGTCCTGGCCTGCAAGACCATCAGCAGTCTGGGGCCATCAGAGGGAGCAGTGTGCAGCGGCATACTACTGTAGGAGGGCAATGGCTGCGAAGCCAGGTCGCTGATTGCAGTGCGGGCAGGCACAGCAGGAGGGGCGAAGGGGCGGCAAGAGTTTGTAGAGGGAAGTGACCGGGGCTCAGGAGAGGCGGGAGTCTGGGGCCCAGAAGAGGCGAGGGCCCAGGGGCAGCACGGGCCCAGCCCACACTGCGATATGTGCACACTCAGCCTGCTGGTCTCTAGTTGGTTAACCCTTGCCACTGGACCAGGACCTGGCTCTGTCAAGCCCGTGTGGTGGCTGGTGTGCAACGGTCACCCCACGTTAAAAAGAATCCACCCACAGGAATCTTCCACCCTTCAGGATGTAGTTCGGGATCCGGAATATTAGGTTCTTCATTGAAACACCTGTGAACTCATCCCTTTTTGGTGTGGAAGCAAGTCATCCTCGCCTCGAGGGACTGCCTATAATGATGCTGACTATCCTACTTTATGCTCTTGTCCAACCTAAAGTGGCCCAATTAAAGTCAACTTGCTCTCACTGGCTCAGCACTCACTCATACTGCGTTTGGCCAGCAGATGGCCAGGGGGGGGGGAAGTTTGTTCAGGGAGAGCTCCCAAGGGAGCTGCTATCCCCCCGGCCACTGACCCCACTCAACGGCGGGGTCTCTGTCGAGCACGTGGTGTGCACAATGGCTGCGGCCACTCTGACCTCTGGCCATCCCAATTGCCTGCCCTCAGTCAGGAGCGGATACCTGAGAGAGGAAAACAATTCCTCGACTCTCACACCCCTACTTTCCACGCCTCCGATCGCTCACCATCCCACCGAAGGGCGCTGCCCAGTGCCGAGCTTACAGCTCACATCTCACCGTAGGCAACTAGCTCATACAGCAGAGCCTGGTCTCCAGTCATCTTGGATCCCCTTGCCACTGGACCAAGACCTTGCTCAGCTAAGCCCGTGTGGTAGTTGGTGTGCAATGGCCACCCCATGTTAAAAGAACTCGCGCACAGGCATCTTCAATTCCTTTAAGTCGTCCTCGATTTCGAGGGACTGCCTATGATGATGATGATGATACTGTGTTTGATTCATATTGGCCGCCTTCATTTCTCAAACGTTCTTTCATGCTAGTCTAATATATCACATCACGGTGATTCAGCTACTTTAAGGATCACATGTAATCCAGCACTCCCACAACTGATTAATAGGTCATCGTTAAATGGTTGTCAAACATTAGATTTCAAAACAACAAGAATCAGGTCATTGCTCCACAAGCTGAGTTCCACTAAGGCCCCAACATCCTTTATGTTTGGATTAACTGAGCAGTTTATGCAAGATATCCAAAATCAGTTGTGGAGAATGGACGCTCATCTATTTCTTCCATCTTTCACAGTCCAATTTACAGAGTGCTGATTGTCGATGTCGTAATTCACGATCTGGAAAGTCCATTTACATTTCAAGGTTCAATGCAAGATCAGGACATTTGGAATCTAAACTTGCCCAGTTAAACTACAAGTGAGAACATAAGAAATAGGAGCAGGAGTCGGCCATTCGGCCCCTCGAGCCTGCTCCACTATTCAATGACATCATGGCTGATCTTTGACCTCAACTCCACTTTCTCGCCCGATCCCCATAGCCCTTGTTTCTCCGAGAGTCCAAAAATCTATCAATCTCAGCCTTGAATATACTCAACGACTGAGCCTCCACAGCCCTCTGGGGCAGAGAATTCCAAAGGTTCACCACCCTCTGAGTGAATTCACAGTGCAGAGATCTGTGTATGTACAGGTGATATGTTCTATTGAGTCCCATTGTGTATGTTGATTAAATCATACAGCGAAAAATACTATGACACGAAAATCTGCTGGAATCAACCATCGGTTACCTCACGATACACTGCAGTCTGAAAGCTGGTGATGCCAGCAAACTGTCGATGGTAAGATATTGGATTTAAACCATCTGGAGAGAAATTGCCAGGTAAGATTTAATTAAACACTACAGGCACAAGATAATTGCTTTAGCTCAAACAGCCTTTACCAAGATAGGGTCAACAACTGGGTCTGTAGACCTTCGAACAGCGGAGCCTCTGGGGTGATCTGAATGAGATTTATATAATAATGAATTGCGCTTATGTGGACCAACCTGTGCAGTCCCGTCAAGGTGGGTCATGTCACTGCTAATGTCTGTGTCTTTTGGTCATAATATTGAAAGTAAAATAACGCACCTGCACACTGCCCAACATTGTATTTGCCACACTCACCAATCGAAAAGCTGTCACACAAAAATAGCCCCAGGACAGGCCTACCACTCGATGTACTGTGGGACACTGCTCCTCATTACTGAAGCTGCTGGGACACCAACATTCCTTCGCGTGTGTGCAGGAAATCTGAAGCATAATTTGTGGGGATTCTTCCTCATTTTTTATGGGGAGATTGTGGGCAGGATCGGGTCATTAGATTGTTTGCATATTTGTTACTGGCACGGAGGCTCTCTGCTCAGCCCCAGCCCATACCGACACTCTCCTTCCAACCCCCAGACCAGAATGACACCTCTTCTCCCCGCTCCATCTGACTTGTCTCCCCACTGCCCCCCTCTCCGCAGTTCATGCTGCCATCTTCTCTCCTGGCTTTGGTTCGTGTCGGCCTCCTCCCACCCACAGTACTGTTCCCAGCGGACGGAACTTCGAGCTTGGCATCACAAGAATTCTTGCCCATGGCAAGTTTCCAACTCCCAGGAAAAGAAAAAAGACTTGCATTTATATAGCGCCTTTCACAACCTCAGGACGTCTCAAAGCGCTTTACAACCAGTGAAGTGTAGTCACTGTTGTAGGAAACACGGCAGCCAATTTGCGCACAGCAAGCTCCCACAAACAGCAATGTGATAATGACCAGATAATCTGTTTTAGTGATGTTGATTGAGGGATAAGTATTGGCCCCAGGACAACGGGGATAACTCCCGTGCTCTTCTTCGACTTAATGCCACGGGATCTTTTCCGTCTACCTCGACTTAATATCTTATCTGAAAGACAGCACCTCCAATAGCACAGCACTCCTTCAGTACTGCCCGATAGTCAGCCTAGATATTTGTGCTCAAGTCTCTGGAGTTGAACCCAGAGGCGTTTTGACTTGGAGGCAAGGGTGTTACCCACTGAGCCAGAGAGGACACAATACAAACAAACGGAAAAGCAAATGGTTGGCACATACACTTACCGCTAAACGCTGTATCCAAGACTACTGTTTATTTAGGAGGCTCTCAGTCTGGACCCCACCATGTTTCACTGTTATGTCAAGTGTAGTAAGTGAAGGTACAAGATTGTCGGGCATCTTTGCAACATCAGCGTTGGCCAAAGCTGTGAACCTGAACAAAACTACCACAGCTATTGGCATTCATTCTGTAATTCATGATGGAGTTGGTTGCAATGGAGAACATATCTGAGGGGCCAGGATTCGTCACTTCCCTTCTCCCTATCCCCATCTTACAAAACTATCAATTGGGAACTAACCAGAGTTAGCCATTAACAGATGCGAGCAACGTTGCTTTTTTCCAGTACAGTCCAACGGAAAGGTGCTGAGTATCTCGATTGTGGAGTGTTTTTGAGCCAGCTGACTGAAGGACCAATCCAGTCTGTTGCAGACAGCACTGAAGATGGAGATGTTGCAACCTCTTAGGAATAGATGCAAGCACAAATAAAAGTTGTCTCGACTGTCAAATCAACCTGTTAGAGCAGTCCGATTTAGACTTCTTCCGTACTCCAGAAAGGCAAGACCATTCTTTTACAGTTTGTAGAACAATAATGTTTATTGCATAAGAACATAAGAATTAGGAGGAGGAGTCGGCCATTCGGCCCCTCGAGCCTGCTCCGCCATTCAATGAGATCATGGCTGATCTTCGACCTCAACTCCACTTTCCTGCACTATCCCCATATCCCATGATTTCCCAAGAGTCCAAAAATCTATCAATCTCATCCTTGAATATACTCAATGACTGAGCCTCCACAGCCCTCTGGGGCAGAGAATTCCAAAGATTCACCACCCTCTGAGTGAAGAAATTCCTCCTCATCTCAGTCCTAAATGGCCGACCCCTTATCCTGAGACTGTGAGCCCTGGTTCTAGACTCTCCAGCCCGGGGGAAACAGGCAAGAGATTTCCAAGCTTCAAAAATTCATCACTTGGATCCAACCCACACCTTGGAGACACTGATGCTTATTTTGCGACTGTTACTG
Organism: Pristiophorus japonicus; assembly: GCF_044704955.1. Lineage (NCBI taxonomy): Eukaryota > Metazoa > Chordata > Chondrichthyes > Pristiophoridae > Pristiophorus > Pristiophorus japonicus. The sequence continues at coordinate 112,918,236 of NC_091994.1, forward strand.
GAGACCCTGACAGGATGTGGTTTGAGCCGTGAATCCGTGGGAAGCACAGCACCGATGTGCTTGGTTGGACACGAGGAAGATTTTACTGCATTCAATGAACGTACCACTGCATTCCCGCCCGGCCGTAGGCAAAGGGTTGTTCTGGACCACGATTTTTGATATGCTAACAGGCTAAACTCATCCAAATGCGAAAGTCAGCAGCTCACATTCTATCGGCCTGCAAGTATCAAGATCGATTAACAATATGCTAACATGGTGTTGGAAGACTGCTTGGTGTAGGAGTGGGACAGGTGACTTTACCCCCGTGTTAACTGTTATATATGTGGACTTGTATTTACTCTGTACAGCCACCAGAGGGCTCATCCCCTGGAGTCCCAAGGGATCCCATAATCCCTTGGGAGCACAGGTATTTAAGGAGGCTTCATAGGTTCGAGAGGCACTCTGGAGACCTGCAATAAAAGACTACGGTCACACTTTACTTTGAGCTCAGTGTGTTCAGTCTGACTCTTTCTCCATACACAACAGTAACTGTGTGTGTGCACGGTGTGGACTCCACCGATTGAAGAAACACCAATGTCACATTCGTTAAAGTCTCCGCTAAACGATTCCGTGGATTTGGGACACTTTGCGACAGATTGAGACAAATGTCAGTCGAGCATGGCTCATCGTCTGTTGGGGTGCTCATGCACCTGTGGCAATCCAAATCTATGCAAATAAAATTCGATCAATAATATTAACCTGAACGATAGTCAAATATGGTGGTGTTTTCTGCCTTTTGAAGTGGGTTGGAGTGCATGGTGGTGCGGAACACATGCAAACTCCGGTATGAAATACTCCCACAATGGTGTTAGAGCCTGCAGTCTGGTTGTTCCGCCCAACTGCTCCAAGCTCCTCCCAGCCCTCTTCATCCAACAGCGGGTACGGCACATAGTGATTACATCACTGAACTAACAATCCAGAGACATGAGTTCAAATCCCACCAGGGCAGCTGGGGAATTTAAATTCAGTTCATAAATAAATCTGCAATAAAAATTAATGGAGACCATGAAACTACGGGATTGCTGTAAAAACCTATCTGGTTCACCAATGTCCTTCAGAGAGGGAAATCTGCCGCCCTTACTCGGTCTGGGCCGATATGTGACTCCAGACCCACAGCAATGTGGTTGACTCTGGAATGTGGCTCACCACCTCCTTCTCTGGGCAATTAGGGATGGACACACACATCCCAAGAACGAATAAATTTAAAAAAACAATCCACATACACTTCTATTCCCATCTTCCTCATGTGCTTCCTCTTAAATGCATCTATAATTATTCGCCTCAACCCCTCCCTGTGGCAGTGAGTTCCACATTCTCACCACTCTGAGTAAAGAAGTTTCTCCTGAATTCCGATTATATTCATAAGAAACAGGAGCAGGAGTCGGCCATACGGCCCCTCGAGCCTGCTCCGCCATTTAATACGATCATGGCTGATCTGATCAAGGACTCAGCTCCACTTCCCTGCCCGCTCCCCATAACCCCTTATCGTTTAAGAAACTGTCTATCTCTGTCTTAAATGTATTCAATGTCCCAGCTTCCACACCTCTCTGAGGCAGCGAATTCCAAAGATTTACAACCCTCAGAGAGAAGAAATTCCTCCTCATCTCTGTTTTAAATGGGCAGCCCCTTATTCTAAGATTATAGCCCCTAGTTCTAGTCTCCCCTATCATAGAAACATAGACATAGAAAATAGGTGCAGGAGTAGGTCATTCGGCCCTTCTAGCCTGCACCGCCATTCAATGAGTTCATGGCTGAACATGCAATTTCAGTACCCCATTCCTGCTTTCTCACCATACCCCTTGATCCCCCCGAGTAGTAAGGACTACATCCAACTCCTTTTTGAATATATTTAGTGAATTGGCCTCAACAACTTTCTGTGGTAGAGAATTCCACAGGTTCACCACTCTCTGGGTGAAGAAGTTTCTCCTCATCTCGGTCCTAAATGGCTTACCCCTTATCCTCAGACTGTGACCCCTGGTTCTGGACTTCCCCAACATTGGGAACATTCTTCCTGCATCTAACCTGTCTAAACCCATCAGAATTTTAAACGTTTCTATGAGGTCCCCTCTCATTCTTCTGAACTCCAGTGAATACAAGCCCAGTTGATCCAGTCTTTCTTGATATGTCAGTCCCGCCATCCCAGGAATCAGTCTGGTGAACCTTCGCTGCACTCCCTCAATAGCAAGAATGTCCTTCCTCAGGTTAGGAGACCAAAACTGTACACAATACTCCAGGTGTGGCCTCACCAAGGCCCTGTACAACTGTAGCAACACCTCCCTGCCCCTGTACTCAAATCCTCTCGCTATGAAGGCCAACATGCCATTTGCTTTCTTAACCGCCTGCTGTACCTGCATGCCAACCTTCAATGACTGATGTACCATGACACCCAGGTCTCATTGCACCTCCCCTTTTACTAATCTGTCACCATTCAGATAATCTTATGTCTCTCTGTTTTTACCACCAAAGTGGATAACTTCACATTTATCCACATTATACTTCATCTGCCATGCATTTGCCCACTCACCTAACCTATCCAAGTCACTCTGCAGCCTCATAGCATCCTCCTCGCAGCTCACACTGCCACCTAACTTAGTGTCATCCGCAAATTTGGAGATACTACATTTTATCCCCTCGTCTAAATCATTAATGTACAGTGTAAACACCTGGGGCCCCAGCACAGAACCTTGCGGTACCCCACTAGTCACTGCCTGCCATTCTGAAAAGTCTCCATTTACTCCTACTCTTTGCTTCCTGTCTGACAACCAGTTCTCAATCCATGTCAGCACACTACCCCCAATCCCATGTGCTCTAACTTTGCACATCAATCTCTTGTGTGGGACCTTGTCGAACGCCTTCTGAAAGTCCAAATATACCACATCAACTGGTTCTCCCTTATCCACTCTACTGGAAACATCCTCAAAAAATTCCAGAAGATTTGTCAAGCATGATTTCCCTTTCACAAATCCATGCTGACTTGGACCTATCATGTCACCTCTTTCCAAATGCGCTGCTATGACATCCTTAATAATTGATTCCATCATCTTACCCACTACCGATGTCAGGCTGACCAGTCTATAATTCCCTGTTTTCTCTCTCCCTCCTTTTTTAAAAAGTGGGGTTACATTGGCTACCCTCCACTCCATAGGAACTGATCCAGAGTCAATGGAATGTTGGAAAATGAGTGTCAAAGCATCCGCTATTTCCAAGGCCACCTCCTTAAGTACTCTGGGATGCAGTCCATCAGGCCCTGAGGATTTATCGGCCTTCAATTCCATTAATTTCCCCAACACAATTTCCCGACTAATAAGGATTTCCCTCAGTTCCACCTCCTTACTAGACCCTCTGACCCCTCTTATATCCGGAAGGTTGTTAGTGTCCTCCTTAGTGAATACCGAACCAAAGTACTTGTTCAATTGGTCCGCCATTTCTTTGTTCCCCGTTATGACTTCCCTTGATTCTGACTGCAGGGGACCTACGTTTGTCTTTACTAACCTTTTTCTCTTTACATATCTACAGAAACTTTTGCAATCCGTCTTAATATTCCCTGCAAGCTTCTTCTCGTACTCCATTTTCCCTGCCCTAATCAAACCCTTTGTCCTCCTCTGCTGAGTTCTAAATTTCTCCCAGTCTCCGGGTTCACTGCTATTTCTGGCCAATTTGTATGCCACTTCCTTGGCTTTAATACTATCCCTGATTTCCCTTGGTAGCCACGGTTGAGCCACCTTCCCTTTTTTATTTTTACAACAGACAGGAATGTACAATTGTTGTAGTTCATCCATGCGGTCTCTAAATGTCTGCCATTGCCCATCCACAGTCAATCCTTTAAGTATCATTCGCCAATCAATCCTAGCTAATTCACGCCTCATACCTTCAAAGTTACCCTTCTTTAAGTTCTGGACCATGGTCTCTGAATTAACTGTTTCATTCTCCATCCTAATGCAGAATTCCACCATATTATGGTCACTCTTCCCCAAGGGGCCTCGCACAACGGTATTGCTAATTAATCCTCTCTCATTACACAACACCCAGTCTAAGATGGCCTCCCCCCTAGTTGGTTCCTCGACATATTGGTCTAGAAAACCATCCCTTATGCACTCCAGAAAATCCTCCTCCACCGTATTGTTTCCAGTTTGGTTAGCCCAATCTATGTGCATATTAAAGTCACCCATTATAACTGCTGCACCCTTATTGCATGCACCCCTAATTTCCTGTTTGATGCCCTCCCCAACATTACTACTACTGTTTGGAGGTCTGAACACAACTCCCACTAACGTTTTTTGCCCTTTGGTGTTCTGCAGTTCTACCCATATAGATTCCACATCATCCAAGCTAATGTCCATTCTAACTATTGCATTAATCTCTTCTTTAACCAGCAATGCTACCCCACCTCCTTTTCCTTTTATTCTATCCTTCCTGAATGTTGAATACCCCTGGATGTTGAGTTCCCAGCCCTGATCATCCTGGAGCCATGTCTCTGTAATCCCAATCACATCATATTTGTTAACATCTATTTGCAGTTAATTCATCCACCTTATTACGGATACTCCTTGCATTAAGACACAAAGCCTTCAGGCTTGTTTTTTTAACACCTTTTTTCTTTTAGAATTTTGCTGTACAGTGGCCCTTATTGTTTTTTGTCTTGGGTTTCTCTGCCCTCCACTTTTACTCATCTCCTTTCTGTCTTTTGTTTTTGTCTCCTTTTTGTTTTCCTCTGTCTCCCTGCATTGATTCCCATCCCCCTGCCATATTAGTTTAACTCCTCCCCAACAGCACTGGCAAACACTCCCCCTAGGACATTGGTTCCGGTCCTGCCCAGGTGCAGACCATCCGCTTTGTACTGGTCCCACCTCCCCCAGAACCGGTTCCAATGCCCCAGGAATTTGAATCCCTCCCTGCTGCACCACTGCTCAAGCCACGTATTCATCTGCTCTATCCTGTGATTCCTACTCTGACTAGCACGTGGCACTGGTAGCAATCCCGAGATTACTACTTTTGAGGTCCTACTTTTTAATTTAGCTCCTAGCTCCTTAAATTCGTTTCGTAGGACCTCATCCCTTTTTTTTACCTATGTCGTTGGTACCAATGTGCACCACGACAACTGGCTATTCTCCCTCCTTTTTTAGAATGCCCTGCATCCGCTCAGAGACATCCTTGACCCTTGCACCAGGGAGGCAACATACCATCCTGGAGTCTCGGTTGCGGCCGCAGAAATGCCTATCTATTCCCCTTACAATTGAATCCCCTATCACTATCGCTCTCCCACTCTTTTTCCTCCCCTCCTGTTCAACAGAGCCAGCCACGGTGCCATGAACTTGGCTGCTGCTGCCCTCCCCTGATGAGTCATCCCCCTCAACAGTACTCAAAGCAGTGTATCTGTTTTGCAGGGGGATGACCACAGGGGACCCCTGCACTACCTTCCTTGCACTGCTCTTCCTGCTGGTCTTCCATTCCCTATCTGGCTGTGGACCCTTTCACTGCGGTAAGACCAACTCGCTACACGTGCTACTCACGTCATTCTCAGCATCATGGAAACATCCTCTCTGCATCCACCTTGTCAAGCCCCCTCATAATCTTATACGTTTCAATACGATCACCTCTCATTCTTCTGAATTCCAATGAATAGAGGCCCAACCTACTCAACCTTATTAGTGACTAACAATATTAGTGACTATCTTATATTTATGACCCCACAAGTGATTTTCTCTATGTCAAACCATTTCATTATCTATCAGGTCTCCTCCGTTCTGGTTCTGGCATCATCCTTGTGAATCCTTTATGCACCTCCGCCAGTGCCTCTATATCCTCTTTATAATATGGGGGCCAGAATGGTGCACAGTGCTCCAAGTGTGGTCCATGGTTCTATACAAGTTTAACATAACTTCTCTGCTTTTTAATTCTGTCCCTGTAGAAATGAGCCCCAGTGCTTGGTTTGCTGTTTTATGGCCTTATTCACCTGCGTCACTAATTTTTGAGATTTATATATCTGGATGGCTTGGCTCCTCTACCCCATTGAGACTCTTATTATCCCAGCAGCATATGGTACCCTCATTCTTCCTACCGATATGCACCATCCCACACTTGCCTACATTGAAATTCATTTGCCAATTACACACCCATTCTGCAAGTTTATTGGTCGGGAATCCCAGGAAATTCACCCAGCGATGAAGGAACGGCGATATACATCTAAGTCAGGATGGTGGCGATTTGAGGGGACTTTGGAGGTGATGGTATTCCCACTACATTGCTGCTCTTTGTCCTATGCAGTAGTACGGGCCCCAGGGAACGAGGTGTTCTAAGTAACCCTAGTGAGTTACTGCAGATCCTGCAGGTTATGTATGTAAACTTGTATATACCTTGTACAGCCACCAGAGGGCTCACCCCTTGGAGTCCCAAGGGATCCCACAATCCCTTGGAAACACCTGCACTTAAGGAGGCCTCACAGGTTGGAGAGGCTCTCTGGAGACCTGCAACAAGAAACTACGGTCACACTTTACTTTGAGCTCACAGTGTTCAGTCTGACTCTTTATTCATATATAACGCTGTAGATTAGACATATTGCAGCTTGTGCTGGAGATGGGGGGGGGTTGCAGTTTGTACTGGAGGTGGGGGGGGGGGGCGGTCCCGAGTCCAGAGGCGGGACATCAAGCACACTAGCGGCTCTGTCCCGGATGGTGACATGCTTCGGGTGTGGTTGCAGCTAGACACAGGCAGGTGTGTGGTGAGGGTTCAAACGTACTCCTCATTTGAGCCTTCCAGTTAGTGGAGAGGCTTTGAGGGACCAGGAGGTGAGCCACTTGTCACACAGTACCTAGTCTCTGCCTTGCTCGTTGATCATAGTGTTGAGATTCTGGTCACTCGTGGCCCCCCCCAAGATGATGGTGAAGGACTTAGCGATGCTGGTGCTAGTGAAGGTTGGGGGGGGGGGGGGGGAGATGCGGGGATATGATAGGGGGGGGGGAAGACATGGGGTACGGGAGGAGAGACGGGGGGGGAAAGGAGGAGAGACGGGGGGGGGGGGAAAGGAGGAGAGACGGGGGGGGGGAAGGAGGAGAGACGGGGGGGGGGGGGGGGAAGAAAGGAGGAGAGACGGGGGGGGGGGGAAGGAGGAGAGACGGGGGGGGGGAAGGAGGAGAGACGGGGGGGGGGAAGGAGGAGAGACGGGGGGGGGGGAAGGAGGAGAGATGGGGGGGGGAGGGAGGGAGGAGGAGAGACGGGGGGGGGGGGAGGGAGGAGGAGAGACGGGGGGGGGGGGAGGGAGGAGGAGAGACTGGGGGGGGAGGGAGGAGGAGAGACGGGGGGGGGGGAAGGAGGAGAGACGGGGGGGGGAGGGAGGGAGGAGGAGAGACGGGGGGGGGGAGGGAGGAGGAGAGACGGGGGGGGGGAGGGAGGAGGAGAGACGGGGGGGGGGAGGGAGGAGGAGAGA